>NC_143017.1:7257090-7409432 GCF_055824585.1 Amblyomma mixtum
AGGCAGGAAGAGGCAAGCAGGCAGAGGCAGGCAGGCACAGGCAGAGGCAGGCAGGCAGAGGCAGAGGCAGGCAGGCAGAGGCAGGCAGGCAGAGGCAGAGGCAGGCAGGCAGGGGCAGGCAGAGGAAGAGGCAGTCAGGCAGAGGCAGGCAGAGGCAGGCAGAGCCAGGCAGAGGCAGGCAGAGGCAGGCAGAGGCAGGCAGAGTCAGAGGCAGGCAGAGGCAGAGGCAGGCAGAGGCAGAGGCAGGCAGGCAGAGGCAGGCAGAGGCAGGCAGGCAGGCAGGCAGGCAGAGGCAGAGGCAGGCAGGCAGGGGCAAAGGCAGGCTGAGGCAGAGGCAGGCAGATGCAGAGGCAGGCAGAGGCAGAGGCAGGCAGAGGCAGGCAGAGGCAGGCAGAGGCAGGCAGAGGCAGGCAGGCAGGCAGAGGCAGGCAACCAGGCAGAGGCAGGCAGAGGCAGGCAGGCAAGCAGAGGCAGGCAGGCAGGCAGAGGCAGCCAGGCAGGCAGAGGCAGGCTGGCAGGCAGAGGCAGGCAGGCAGAGGCAGGCAGGCAGGCAGGCCGCAGGCAGGCAGGCAGACAGGCAGACAGAGGCAGGCAGGCAGGCAGAGGCAGGCAGGCAGGCAGGCAGGCAGAGGCAGAGGCAGGCAGGCAGAGGCAGAGGCAGGCAGGCAGAGGCAGAGGCAGGCAGGCAGAGGCAAAGGCAAAGGCAGGCAGGCAGAGGCAGAGGCAGGCAGGTAGAGGCAGAGGCAGCGGCAGGCAGAGGCAGGAAGAGGCAGGCAGATGCAGAGGCAGGCAGGCAGAGGCAGGCAGGCAGAGGCAGGCAGGCAGGCAGAGGCAGGCAGAGGCAGGCAGAGGCAGGCACAGGCTGAGGCAGGCAGAGGCAGAGGCAGGCAGAGGCAGGCAGAGGCAGAGGCAGGCAGAGGCAGAGGCAGGCAGAGGCAGGCAGAGACAGAGGCAGGCAGAGGCAGGCAGAGGCAGAGGCAGGCAGGGAGAGGCAGAGGCAGGCAGGCAGAGGCAGAGGCAGGCAGGCAGAGGCAGAGGCAGGCAGGCAGGCAGGCAGAGGCAGCCAGGCAGGCAGAGGCAGGCAGAGGCAGGCAGAGGCAGGCAGGCAGGCAGAGGCAGGCAGGCAGGCAGAGGCAGTCAGGCAGGCAGGCCGCAGGCAGGCAGGCAGACAGGCAGACAGAGGCAGGCAGGCAGAGGCAGGCAGAGGCAGGCAGAGGCAGGCAGAGGCAGAGGCAGGCAGGCAGAGGCAGGCAGAGGTAGGCAGAGGCAGAGGCAGGCAGGCAGAGGCAGGCAGAGGCAGGCAGAGGCAGAGGCAGGCAGGCAGAGGCAGGCAGAGGCAGGCAGAGGCAGAGGCAGGCAGAGGCAGGCAGAGGCAGAGGCAGGCAGGCAGAGGCAGGCAGAGGCAGGCAAAGGCAGGCAGAGGCAGAGGCAGGCAGGCAGAGGCAGCCAGAGGCAGAGGCAGGCAAGCACAGGTAGGAAGAGGCAGAGGCAGGCAGAGGCACGCACAGGCAGAGGCAGGCAGAGGCAGAGGCAGGCAGAGGCAGAGTCAGGCAGAGGCAGGCAGAGGCAGGCAGAGGCAGGCAGAGGCAGGCAGAGGCAGAGGCAGGCAGAGGCAGGCAGAGGCAGGCAGAGGCAGAGGCAGGTTGAGGCAGAGGCAGGCAGAGGCAGAGGCAGGCAGAGGCAGAGGCAGAGGCTGGCAGAGGCAGGCAGGCAGAGGCAGGCAGAGGCAGAGGCAGGCAGAGGCAGGCAGGAAGAGGCAGAGGCAGGCAGGCGAAGGCAGGCAGAGGCAGGCAGAGGCAGGCAGAGGCAGGCAGAGGCAGGCAGAGGCAGGCAGGCAGAGGCAGAGGCAGGCAGACAGAGGCAGAGGCAGAGGCAGAGGCAGGCAGGCAGGCAGAGGCAGAGGCCGGCAGGCAGAGGCGGAGGCAGAGGCAGAGGTATGCAGGCAGAGGCAGAGGCAGGCCGGCAGAGGCACAGGCAGAGGCAGGCAGGCAGAGGCACAGGCAGTGGCAGAGGCAGGCAGACAGAGGTAGAGGCAGGCAGGCAGAGGCAGAGGCAAGCAGGCAGGCAGGCAGAGGCAGAGGCAGAGGCAGGCAGCCAGGCAGAGGCAGGCAGCCAGGCAGAGGCAGGCAGAGGCAGAGGCAGGCAGGCAGAGGCAGGCTGAGGCAGGCAGAGTCAGAGGCAGGCAGGCAGAGGCAGGCAGAGGCAGAGGCAAGCAGAGGCAGGCAGAGGCACGCAGAGGCAGGCAGAGGCAGAGGCAGGCACAGGCAAAGGCAGGCAGGCAGAGGCAGGCAGGCAGGGGCAGGCAGAGGAAGAGGCAGTCAGGCAGAGGCAGAGGAAGGCAGGCAGAGGCAGGCAGAGGCAGGCAGAGGCAGGCAGGCAGAGGCAGAGGCAGGCAGAGGCAGGTAGAGGCAGAGGCAGGCAGAGTCATAGGCAGGCAGAGGCAGAGGCAGGCAGAGGAGAGGCAGGCAGAGGCAGGCAGAGGCAGAGGCAGGCACAGGCAGGCAGAGGCAGGCGCAGGCAGAGGCAGACGCAGGCAGAGGCAGGCAGAGGCAGGCAGAGGCAGGCAGGCAGAGGCAGGCAGGCAGAGGCAGGCAGAGGCAGGCAGAGGCAGGCAGGCAGAGGCAGGCAGAGGCAGGCAGCGGCAGAGGCAGGCAGGCAGAGGCAGAGGCAGACAGGCAGAGGCAGGCAGAGGCAGAGGCAGGCAGATGCAGCCAGAGGCAGGTAGAGATAGAGGCAAGCAGGCAGAGGCAGGCAGAGGCAGAGGCAGGCAGGCAGAGGCAGGCAGAGGCAGAGGCAGGCAGGCAGAGGACGGCAGAGGCAGGCAGAGGCAGACAGAGTCAGAGGCACGCAGGCAGAGGCAGGCAGAGGCAGGAAGAGGCAGAGGCAGGCAGAGGCAGAGGCAAGCAGGCAGAGGCAGGCAGGCAGAGCCAGAGGCAGGCAGGCAGAGGCAGAGGCAGGCAGGCAGAGGCAGGCAGGCAGAGGCAGAGGCAGGCAGGCAGGGGCAGGCAGAAGCAGAGGCAGGCAGGCAGATGAAGGCAGAGGCAGGCAGAGGCAGGCAGGCAGAGGCAGGCAGAGGCAGAGGCAGGCAGAGGCAGAGGTAGGCAGAGGCAGAGGCAGGCAGAGGCAGGCAGAGGCAGGCAGAGGCAGAGGCAAGAGGCAAGCAGAGGCAGACAGAGGCAGGCAGAGGCAGGCAGAGGCATAGGCAGGCAGAGGCAGGCAGGCAGAGGACGGCAGAGGCAGGCAGGCAGAGGCAGGCAGAGTCAGAACCACGCAGGCAGAGGCAGGCAGAGGCAGGCAGAGGCAGGAAGAGGCAAGCAGGCAGAGGCAGGCAGGCACAGGCAGAGGCAGGCAGGCAGAGGCAGAGGCAGGCAGGCAGAGGCAGGCAGGCAGAGGCAGAGGCAGGCAGGCAGGGGCAGGCAGAGGAAGAGGCAGTCAGGCAGAGGCAGGCAGCGGCAGAGGCAGGCAGGCAGAGGCAGAGGCAGGCAGAGGCAGAGGCAGGCAGATGCAGCCAGAGGCAGGCAGAGATAGAGGCAAGCAGGCAGAGGCAGGCAGAGGCAGAGGCAGGCAGGCAGAGGCAGGCAGAGGCAGAGGCAGGCAGGCAGAGGACGGCAGAGGCAGGCAGAGGCAGACAGTCAGAGGCACGCAGGCAGAGGCAGGCAGAGGCAGGAAGAGGCAGAGGCAGGCAGAGGCAGAGGCAAGCAGGCAGAGGCAGGCAGGCAGAGCCAGAGGCAGGCAGGCAGAGGCAGAGGCAGGCAGGCAGAGGCAGGCAGGCAGAGGCAGAGGCAGGCAGGCAGGGGCAGGCAGAAGCAGAGGCAGGCAGGCAGATGAAGGGAGAGGCAGGCAGAGGCAGGCAGGCAGAGGCAGGCAGAGGCAGGCAGAGGCAGAGGCAGGCAGAGGCAGAGGTAGGCAGAGGCAGGCAGAGGCAGGCAGAGGCAGGCAGAGGCAGAGGCAAGAGGCAAGCAGAGGCAGACAGAGGCAGGCAGAGGCAGGCAGAGGCATAGGCAGGCAGAGGCAGGCAGGCAGAGGACGGCAGAGGCAGGCAGGCAGAGACAGGCAGAGTCAGAACCACGCAGGTAGAGGCAGGCAGAGGCAGGCAGAGGCAAGCAGGCAGAGGCAGAGGCAGGCAGGCAGAGGCAGGCAGGCAGAGGCAGAGGCAGGCAGGCAGGGGCAGGCAGAGGAAGAGGCAGTCAGGCAGAGGCAGGCAGAGGCAGGCAGAGCCAGGCAGAGGCAGGCAGAGGCAGAGGCAGGCAGAGGCAGAGGCAGGCAGGCAGAGGCAGGCAGAGGCAGGCAGGCAGGCAGAGGCAGAGGCAGGCAGGCAGGGGCAAAGGCAGGCTGAGGCAGAGGCAGGCAGATGCAGAGGCAGGCAGAGGCAGAGGCAGGCAGAGGCAGACAGAGGCAGGCAGAGGAAGGCAGGTAGAGGCAGAGGCAGGCAGAGGCAGAGGCAGGCAGAGGCAGGCAGGCAGGCAGAGGCAGGCAACCAGGCAGAGGCAGGCAGAGGCAGGCAGGCAGGCAGAGGCAGGCAGGCAGGCAGAGGCAGCCAGGCAGGCAGAGGCAGGCTGGCAGGCAGAGGCAGGCAGGCAGGCAGGCAGAGGCAGGCAGGCAGGCAGAGGCAGGCAGGCAGGCAGGCCGCAGGCAGGCAGGCAGACAGGCAGACAGAGGCAGGCAGGCAGGCAGAGGCAGGCAGGCAGGCAGAGGCAGAGGCAGGCAGGCAGAGGCAGAGGCAGGCAGGCAGAGGCAGAGGCAGGCAGGCAGAGGCAGAGGCAGAGGCAAAGGCAGGCAGGCAGGCAGAGGCAGAGGCAGGCAGGTAGAGGCAGAGGCAGGCAGAGGCAGGAAGAGGCAGGCAGATGCAGAGGCAGGCAGGCAGAGGCAGGCAGGCAGGCAGAGGCAGGCAGAGGCAGGCAGAGGCAGGCAGAGGCAGGCACAGGCTGAGGCAGGCAGAGGCAGAGGCAGGCAGAGGCAGGCAGAGGCAGAGGCAGGCAGAGGCAGAGGCAGGCAGAGGCAGAGGCAGGCAGAGGCAGGCAGAGGCAGGCAGAGACAGAGGTAGGCAGAGGCAGGCCGAGGCAGAGGCAGGCAGGGAGAGGCAGAGGCAGGCAGGCAGAGGCAGAGGCAGGCAGGCAGGCAGAGGCAGGCAGAGGCAGGCAGGCAGGCAGAGGCAGGCAGGCAGGCAGAGGTAGGCAGGCAGGCAGGCAGAGGCAGAGGCAGGCAGGTAGGCAGAGGCAGCCAGGCAGGCAGAGGCATGCAGGCAGGCCGCAGGCAGGCAGACAGGCAGACAGGCAGACAGAGGCAGGCAGGCAGAGGCAGGCAGGCAGGCAGAGGCAGAGGCAGGCAGAGGCAGGCAGAGGCAGGCAGAGGCAGAGGCAGGCAGGCAGAGGCAGGCAGAGGCAGGCAGAGGCAGAGGCAGGCAGGCAGAGGCAGGCAGAGGCAGAGGCAGGCAGAGGCAGGCAGAGGCAGAGGCAGGCAGAGGCAGGCAGAGGCAGGCAGAGGCAGGCAGAGGCAGAGGCAGGCAGGCAGAGGCAGGCAGAGGCAGGCAAAGGCAGGCAGAGGCAGGCAGGCAGAGGCAGCCAGAGGCAGAGGCAGGCAATACAGGTAGGAAGAGGCAGAGGCAGGCAGAGGCAGGCAGAGGCACGCACAGGCAGAGGCAGGCAGAGGCAGAGTCAGGCAGAGGCAGGCAGAAGCAGGCAGAGGCAGAGGCAGGCAGAGGCAGAGGCAGGTTGAGGCAGAGGCAGGCAGAGGCAGAGGCAGGCAGGCAGAGGCAGAGGCAGGCAGAGGCAGAGGCAGAGGCAGGCAGAGGCAGGCAGGCAGAGGCAGAGGCAGGCAGGCGAAGGCAGGCAGAGGCAGGCAGAGGCAGGCAGAGGCAGGCAGAGGCAGGCAGACGCAGGCAGAGGCACGCAGGCAGAGGCAGAGGCAGAGGCAGGCAGGCAGAGGTAGAGGCAGGCAGGCAGAGGCAGAGGCAGAGGCAGGCAGGCAGGCAGGCAGAGGCAGAGGCAGAGGCAGGCAGCCAGGCAGAGGCAGGCAGAGGCAGAGGCAGGCAGGCAGAGGCAGGCTGAGGCAGGCAGAGTCAGAGGCAGGCAGGCAGAGGCAGGCAGAGGCAGAGGCAGGCAGAGGCAGGCAGAGGCAGGCAGAGGCACGCAGAGGCAGGCAGAGGAGGGCAGAGGCAGGCACAGGCAGAGGCAGGCAGGCAGGCAGAGGCAGGCAGGCAGGGGCAGGCAGAGGAAGAGGCAGTAAGGCAGAGGCAGAGGAAGGCAGGCAGAGGCAGGCAGAGGCAGGCAGGCAGAGGCAGGCAGGCAGAGGCAGAGGCAGGCAGAGGCAGGCAGAGGCAGAGGCAGGCAGGCAGGGGCAAAGGCAGGCTGAGGCAGAGGCAGGCAGATGCAGAGGCAGGCAGAGGCAGAGGCAGGCAGAGGCAGACAGAGGCAGGCAGAGGCAGGTAGGTAGAGGCAGAGGCAGGCAGAGGCAGCCAGAGGCAGGCAGAGGCAGACGCAGGCAGAGGCAGGCAGGCAGGCAGAGGCAGGCAGGCAGGCAGAGGCAGGCAGGCAGGCAGAGGCAGGCAGGCAAGCAGAGGCAGGCAGGCAGGCAGGCAGAGGCAGCCAGGCAGGCAGAGGCAGGCTGGCAGGCAGAGGCAGGAAGAGGCAAGCAGGCAGAGGCAGGCAGGCACAGGCAGAGGCAGGCAGGCAGAGGCAGAGGCAGGCAGGCAGAGGCAGGCAGGCAGAGGCAGAGGCAGGCAGGCAGGGGCAGGCAGAGGAAGAGGCAGTCAGGCAGAGGCAGGCAGAGGCAGGCAGAGCCAGGCAGAGGCAGGCAGAGGCAGGCAGAGGCAGGCAGAGTCAGAGGCAGGCAGAGGCAGAGGCAGGCAGAGGCAGAGGCAGGCAGGCAGAGGCAGGCAGAGGCAGGCAGGCAGGCAGAGGCAGAGGCAGGCAGGCAGGGGCAAAGGCAGGCTGAGGCAGAGGCAGGGAGATGCAGAGGCAGGCAGAGGCAGAGGCAGGCAGAGGCAGACAGAGGCAGGCAGAGGAAGGCAGGTAGAGGCAGAGGCAGGCAGAGGCAGGCAGAGGCAGAGGCAGGCAGAGGCAGGCAACCAGGCAGAGGCAGGCAGAGGCAGGCAGGCAAGCAGAGGCAGGCAGGCAGGCAGAGGCAGCCAGGCAGGCAGAGGCAGGCTGGCAGGCAGAGGCAGGCAGGCAGGCAGGCAGGCAGAGGCAGGCAGGCAGGCAGGCCGCAGGCAGGCAGGCAGACAGGCAGACAGAGGCAGGCAGGCAGGCAGAGGCAGGCAGGCAGGCAGAGGCAGAGGCAGGCAGGCAGAGGCAGAGGCAGGCAGGCAGAGGCAGAGGCAGGCAGGCAGAGGCAAAGGCAAAGGCAAAGGCAGGCAGGCAGAGGCAGAGGCAGGCAGGTAGAGGCAGAGGCAGAGGCAGGCAGAGGCAGGAAGAGGCAGGCAGATGCAGAGGCAGGCAGGCAGAGGCAGGCAGGCAGAGGCAGGCAGGCAGGCAGAGGCAGGCAGAGGCAGGCAGAGGCAGGCAGAGGCAGGCAGAGGCAGGCACAGGCTGAGGCAGGCAGAGGCAGAGGCAGGCAGAGGCAGGCAGAGGCAGAGGCAGGCAGAGGCAGAGGCAGGCAGAGGCAGGCAGAGGCAGGCAGAGACAGAGGCAGGCAGAGGCAGGCAGAGGCAGAGGCAGGCAGGGAGAGGCAGAGGCAGGCAGGCAGAGGCAGAGGCAGGCAGGCAGGCAGAGGCAGGCAGGCAGAGGCAGGCAGGCAGGCAGAGGCAGGCAGGCAGGCAGAGGTAGGCAGGCAGGCAGGCAGAGGCAGAGGCAGGCAGGTAGGCAGAGGCAGCCAGGCAGGCAGAGGCAGGCAGGCAGGCCGCAGGCAGGCAGACAGGCAGACAGGCAGACAGAGGCAGGCAGGCAGAGGCAGGCAGGCAGGCAGGCAGAGGCAGAGGCAGGCAGAGGCAGGCAGAGGCAGGCAGAGGCAGAGGCAGGCAGGCAGAGGCAGGCAGAGGCAGGCAGAGGCAGGCAGAGGCAGAGGCAGGCAGGCAGAGGCAGGCAGAGGCAGAGGCAGGCAGAGGCAGAGGCAGGCAGAGGCAGGCAGAGGCAGGCAGAGGCAGAGGCAGGCAGGCAGAGGCAGGCAGAGGCAGGCAAAGGCAGGCAGAGGCAGGCAGGCAGAGGCAGCCAGAGGCAGAGGCAGGCAATACAGGTAGGAAGAGGCAGAGGCAGGCAGAGGCAGGCAGAGGCACGCACAGGCAGAGGCAGGCAGAGGCAGAGTCAGGCAGAGGCAGGCAGAAGCAGGCAGAGGCAGAGGCAGGCAGAGGCAGGCAGAGGCAGAGGCAGGTTGAGGCAGAGGCAGGCAGAGGCAGGCAGGCAGAGGCAGATGCAGGCAGAGGCAGAGGCAGGCAGAGGCAGGCAGGCAGAGGCAGAGGCAGGCAGGCAAAGGCAGGCAGAGGCAGGCAGAGGCAGGCAGAGGCAGGCAGAGGCAGGCAGAGGCACGGAGGCAGAGGCAGAGGCAGAGGCAGGCAGGCAGAGGTAGAGGCAGGCAGGCAGAGGCAGAGGCAGGCAGGCAGGCAGGCAGAGGCAGAGGCAGAGGCAGAGGCAGGCAGCCAGGCAGAGGCAGGCAGAGGCAGAGGCAGGCAGGCAGAGGCAGGCTGAGGCAGGCAGAGTCAGAGGCAGGCAGGCAGAGGCAGGCAGAGGCAGAGGCAGGCAGAGGCAGGCAGAGGCACGCAGAGGCAGGCAGAGGAGGGCAGAGGCAGGCACAGGCAGAGGCAGGCAGGCAGGCAGAGGCAGGCAGGCAGGGGCAGGCAGAGGAAGAGGCAGTAAGGCAGAGGCAGAGGAAGGCAGGCAGAGGCAGGCAGAGGCAGGCAGGCAGAGGCAGAGGCAGGCAGAGGCAGGCAGAGGCAGAGGCAGGCAGAGGCAGAGGCAGGCAGGCAGAGGCAGGCAGGCAGGCAGAGGCAGAGGCAGGCAGGCAGGGGCAAAGGCAGGCTGAGGCAGAGGCAGGCAGATGCAGAGGCAGGCAGAGGCAGAGGCAGGCAGAGGCAGACAGAGGCAGGCAGAGGCAGGCAGGTAGAGGCAGAGGCAGGCAGAGGCAGGCAGAGGCAGGCAGAGGCAGACGCAGGCAGAGGCAGACGCAGGCAGAGGCAGGCAGGCAGGCAGAGGCAGGCAGGCAGGCAGAGGCAGGCAGGCAGGCAGAGGCAGGCAGGCAAGCAGAGGCAGGCAGGCAGGCAGGCAGAGGCAGCCAGGCAGGCAGAGGCAGGCTGGCAGGCAGAGGCAGGCAGGCAGGCAGAGGCAGGCAGGCAGGCAGAGGCAGGCAGGCAGGCAGGCCGCAGGCAGGCAGGCAGACAGGCAGACAGAGGCAGGCAGGCAGAGGCAGGCAGGCAGGCAGAGGCAGAGGCAGGCAGGCAGAGGCAGAGGCAAAGGCAGGCAGGCAGAGGCAGGCAGGTAGAGGCAGAGGCAGGCAGACGCAGGAAGAGGCAGGCAGAGGCAGAGGCAGGCAGGCAGAGGCAGGCAGTCAGAGGCAGGCAGAGGCAGGCAGAGGCAGGCAGAGGCAGAGGCAGGCAGGCAGAGGAAGGCAGGCAGACAGAGGCAGGCAGGCAGACAGAGGCAGGCAGAGGCAGGCAGGCAGGCAGTGAGGCAGGCAGGCAGAGGCAGGCGGAGGCAGGCAGGCAGAGGCAGAGGCAGGCAGCCAGAGGCAGAGGCAGGCAGGAAGAGGCAGAGGCAGAGGCAGGTAGGCAGGCAGGCAGAGGCAGAGTCAGGCAGGCAGAGGCAGAAGCTGAGGCAGAGGCAGAGGCAGAGGCAGGCAGAGGCAGAGGCAGGCTGAGGCAGAGTCAGGCAGACGCAGAGGCAGGCAGAGGCAGGCAGAGGCAGAGGCAGGCAGAGGCAGGCAGAGGCAGGCAGAGGCAGAGGCAGGCAGAGGCAGAGGCAGGCAGGCAGGGGCAGGCAGAGGCAGGCAGAGGCAGACAGAGGCAGAGGCAGGCAGGCAGAGGCAGAGGCAGGCAGGCAGAGGCAGGCAGAGGCAGAAGCAGGCAGAGGCAAGCAGAGGCAGGCAGAGGCAGGCAGAGGCAGGCAGAGTCAGAGGCAGGCAGAGGCAGAGGCAGGCAGGCAGAGGCAGAGGCAGGCAGGGAGGGGCAGAGGCAGAGGCAGGCAGAGGCAGAGGCAGGCAGAGGCAGGCAGAGGCAGAGGCAGGCAGAGGCAGGCAGAGGCAGAGGCAGGCAGAGGCAGAGGCAGGCAGAGGCAGGCAGAGGCAGAGGCAGGCAGAGGCAGGCAGAGGCAGGCAGAGGCAGGAAGAGGCAGAGGCAGGCAGAGGCAGAGGCAGGCAGGCAGTGAGGCAGGCAGGCAGAGGCAGGCAGGCAGAGGCAGGCAGAGGCAGGCAGAGGCAGAGGCAGGCAGGCAGAGGCAGAGGCAGGCAGGCAGGGGCAGGCAGAGGAAGAGGCAGTCAGGCAGAGGCAGGCAGAGGCAGAGGCAGGCAGGCAGAGGCAGGCAGGCAGAGGCAGGCAGGCAGAGGCAGGCAGAGGCAGAGGCAGGCAGAGGCAGGCAGAGGCAGGCAGAGGCAGGCTGGCAGGCAGAGGCAGGCAGGCAGGCAGAGGCAGGCAGGCAGGCAGGCAGAGGCAGGCAGGCAGAGGCAGAGGCAGGCAGGCAGAGGCAGGCAGGCAGAGGCAGAGGCAGAGGCAGGCAGAGGCAGAGGCAGGCAGGCAGGCAGAAGCTGAGGCAGGCTGACGCAGAGGCAGGCAGACGCAGAGGCAGGCAGAGGCAGGCAGAGGCAGGCAGAGGCAGGCAGAGGCAGGCAGAGGCAGAAGCAGGCAGAGGCAAGCAGAGGCAGGCAGAGGCAGGCAGAGGCAGGCAGAGGCAGGCAGAGGCAGAGGCAGGCAGAGGCAGGCAGAGGCAGAGGCAGGCAGGCAGAGGCAGGCAGGCAGGCAGGCAGGCAGAGGCAGGCAGGCAGGCAGAGGCAGCCAGGCAGGCAGGCAGAGGCAGACTGGCAGGCAGAGGCAGGCAGAGGCAGGCAGAGGCAGGCAGAGGCAGGCAGAGGCAGGCAGGCAGGCAGGCAGGTAGAGGCAGGCAGGCAGGCCGCAGGCAGGCCGGCAGGAGACAGGCAGACAGAGGCAGACAGGCAGGCAGAGGCAGGCAGGCAGGCAGGCAGAGGCAGGCAGGCAGGCAGGCAGAGGCAGAGGCAGGCAGGCAGAGGCAGAGGCAGGCAGGCAGGCAGAGGCAGAGGCAGGCAGGTAGAGGCAGAGGCAGAGGGAGGCAGGCAGAGGCAGAGGCAGGCAGGCAGAGGCAGAGGCTGAGGCAGAGGCAGAGGCAGGCAGAGGCAGAGGCAGGCTGAGGCAGAGGCAGGCAGACGCAGAGGCAGGCAGAGGCAGGAGAGGCAGAGGCAGGTAGAGGCAGAGGCAGGCAGAGGCAGGCAGGCAGGCAGGCGTAGGCAGGCAGGCAGGCAGGCAGGCAGAGGCAGGCAGGCAGGCAGGCGCGCAGAGGCAGCCAGGCAGGCAGAGGCAGGCTGGCAGGCAGAGGCAGGCAGGCAGAGGCAGGCAGGCAGGCAGAGGCAGGCAGGCAGGCAGGCCGCAGGCAGGTAGGCAGGCAGACAGGCAGACAGAGGCAGGCAGGCAGGCAGAGGCAGGCAGGCAGGCAGAGGCAGGCAGGCAGGCAGGCAGAGGCAGATGCAGGCAGGCAGAGGCAGAGGCAGAGGCAGGCAGGCAGGGGCAGAGGCAGAGTCAGGCAGGCAGAGGCAGAGGCTGAGGCAGAGGCAGAGGCAGGCTGAGGCAGAGGCAGGCAGGCAGGCAGGGAGAGGCAGAGGCAGAGGCAGGCAGGCAAGCAGAGGCAGAGGCAGAGGCAGAGGCAGGCAGGCAGGCAGAGGCAGAGGCAGAGGCAGGCAGGCAGAGGCAAAGGCAGGCAGGCAGAGGCAGGCAGAGGCATGCAGAGGCAGAGGCAGAGGCAGGCAGGCAGAGGCAAGCAGAGGCAGGCAGGCAGAAGCAAACAGAGGCAGGCAGGCAGAGGCAGGCAGAGGCAGGCAGAGGCAGAGGCAGGCAGGCAGGGGCAGGCAGAGGAAGAGGCAGTCAGGCAGAGGCAGGCAGAGGCAGGCAGGCTGTGGCAGGCAGGCAGATGCAAGCAGAGGCAGGCAGAGGCAGGCAGAGGCAGAGGCAGGTAGAGGCAGAGGCAGGCAGAGGCAGGTAGAGGCAGAGGCAGGCAGAGGCAGTATCAGGCAGGCAGAGGCAGAGGCAGGCAGGCAGGGGCAGGCAGAGGAAGAGGCAGTCAGGCAGAGGCAGGCAGAGGCAGAGGCAGGCAGGCAGAGGCAGGCAGAGGCAGGCAGGTAGAGGCAGCCAGAAGCAGAGGCAGGCAGGCAGAGGCAATCAGAGGCAGATGCAGGCAGGCAGGCAGGCAGAGGCAGGCAGAGGCAGAGGCAGGCAGGCAGAGGCAGGCAGAGGTAGAAGCAGGCAGGCAGAGGCAGGCAGAGGCAGAGGCAGAGGCAGGCAGAGGAAGGCAGAGGCAGGCAGGCAGAGGTAGGCAGGCTGAGGAAGAGGCAGGCAGGCAGAGGCAGAGGCAGGCAGGCAGGCAGAGGCAGAGGCAGGCAGGCAGAGGCAAAGGCAGGCAGGCAGGCAGAGGCAGGCAGAGGCATGCAGAGGCAGAGGCAGGCAGGCAGAGGCAAGCAGAGGCAGGCAGGCAGGCAGAGGCAAAGGCAGGCACGCAGGCAGGCAGAGGCAGAGGCAGGCAGGCAGAAGCAAACAGAGGCAGGCAGGCAGAGGCAGGCAGAGGCAGAGGCAGGCAGGCAGAGGCAGGCAGAGGCAGGCAGAGGCAGAGGCAGGCAGGCAGTGGCAGAGGCAGGCAGGCAGGGGCAGGCAGAGGAAGAGGCAGTCAGGCAGAGGCAGGCAGAGGCAGAGGCAGGAAGAGGCAGGCAGAGGCAGGCAGGCAGAGGCAGGCAGGCAGAGGCAGGCAGGCAGAGGCACTCAGGCAGAGGCAGGCAGAGGCAGAGGCAGGCAGAGGCAGGCAGAGGCAGGCAGAGGCAGGCAGAGGCAGAGGCAGGCAGAGGCAGAGGCAGGCAGAGGCAGGCAGAGGCAGAGGCAGGCAGAGGCAGGCAGAGGCAGGCTGGCAGGCAGAGGCAGGCAGGCAGGCAGGCAGGCAGAGGCAGGCAGGCAGGCAGGCAGGCAGAGGCAGGCAGGCAGGCAGGCAGAGGCAGAGGCAGAGGCACAGGCAGGCAGGCAGGCAGGCAGAGGCAGGCAGAGGCAGGCAGAGGCAGGCAGAGGCAGGCAGAGGCAGGCAGGCAGAGGCAGGCAGAGGCAGAGGCAGGCAGGCAGAGGCAGGCAGAGGCAGGCAGAGGCAGGCAGAGGCAGAGGCAGGCAGAGGCAGAGGCAGGCAGGCAGAGGCAGGCAGAGGCAGGCAGAGGCAGGCAGAGGCAGAGGCAGGCAGGCAGAGGCAGCCAGAGGCAGAGGCAGGCAGGCACAGGTAGGAAGAGGCAGAGGCAGGCAGAGGCAAGCAGAGGCACGCACAGGCAGAGGCAGGCAGAGGCAGAGGCAGGCAGAGGCAGGCAGAGGCAGAGGCAGGTTGAGGCAGAGGCAGGCAGAGGCAGAGGCAGGCAGAGGCAGGGGCAGACAGAGGTGGAGGCAGGCAGGCCGAGGCAGAGGCAGGCAGGCAGAGGCAGGCATTCAGAGGCAGAGGCAGGCAGGCAGGCAGGCAGAGGCAGCCAGCCAGGCAGGCAGAGGCAGGCAGGCAGGCAGAGGCAGGCAGGGAGAGGCAGAGGCCGAGGCAGAGGCAGGCAGGCAGAGGCAGAGGCAGAGGCGGGCAGGCAGTGGCAGAGGCAGGCAGGCAGAGGCAGGCAGAGGCAGAGGCAGGCAGAGGCAGAGGCAGGCAGAGGCAGAGGCAGAGGCAGAGGCAGGTAGAGGCAGGCAGAGGCAGGCAGGCAGAGGCAGGCAGGCAGAGGCAGAGGCAGGCAGGCAGGCAGAGGCAGAGGCAGGCAGGCAGAGGCAGGCAGGCAGAGGCAGAGGCAGGCAGGCTGAGGCAGAAGCAGACAGGCAGAGGCAGGCTGGAAGAGGCAGGCAGAGGCAGAGGCAGGCAGAGGCCGAGCAGGCAGAGGCAGGCAGAGGCAGAGGCAGGCAGAGGCTGAGGCAGGCAGAGGCAGAGGCAGGCAGAGGCAGAGGCAGAGGCAGGCTGAGGCAGAGGCAGGCACACGCAGAGGCAGGCAGAGGCAGGCAGAGGCAGGCAGAGGCAGGCAGAGGCAGGCAGAGGCAGAGGCAGGTAGAGGCAGAGGCAGGCAGAGGCAGGCAGAGGCAGGCAGAGGCAGGCAGGTAGAGGCAGAGGCAGAGGCAGGCAGAGGCAGAGTCAGGCAGGCAGGCAGAGGCAGAGGCTGAGGCAGAGGCAGAGGCAGGCTGAGGCAGGCTGAGGCAGAGGCAGGCAGACGCAGAGGCAGGCAGAGGCAGGCAGAGGCAGGTAGAGGCAGAGGCAGGCAGAGGCAGGTAGAGGCAGAGGCAGGCAGAGGCAGAGGCAGGCAGGCAGGGGCAGGCAGAGGAAGAGGCAGTCAGGCAGAGGCAGGCAGAGGCAGAGGCAGGCAGGCAGAGGCAGGCAGAGGCAGGCAGGTAGAGGCAGCCAGAGGCAGAGGCAGGCAGGCAGAGGCAATCAGAGGCAGATGCAGGCAGGCAGGCAGGCAGAGGCAGGCAGAGGCAGAGGCAGGCAGGCAGAGGCAGGCAGAGGTAGAAGCAGGCAGGCAGAGGCAGGCAGAGGCAGAGGCAGGCAGGCAGAGGAAGGCAGAGGCAGGCAGAGGCAGGCAGAGGCAGAGGCAGGCACAGGCAGAGGCAGGCAGGCAGAGGTAGGCAGGCTGAGGAAGAGGCAGGCAGGCAGAGGCAGAGGCAGGCAGGCAGGCAGAGGCAGAGGCAGAGGCAGGCAGGCAGAGGCAAAGGCAGGCAGGCAGGCAGAGGCATGCAGAGGCAGAGGCAGGCAGGCAGAGGCAAGCAGAGGCAGGCAGGCAGGCAGAGGCAAAGGCAGGCACGCAGGCAGGCAGAGGCAGAGGCAGGCACGGAGGCAGGCAGAGGCAGAGGCAGGCAGGCAGAAGCAAACAGAGGCAGGCAGGCAGAGGCAGGCAGAGGCAGGCAGAGGCAGAGGCAGGCAGGCAGAGGCAGGCAGAGGCAGAGGCAGGCAGAGGCAGGCAGAGGCAGAGGCAGGCAGGCAGAGGCAGAGGCAGGCAGGCAGGGGCAGGCAGAGGAAGAGGCAGTCAGGCAGAGGCAGGCAGAGGCAGAGGCAGGAAGAGGCAGGCAGAGGCAGAGGCAGGCAGGCAGAGGCAGGCAGGCAGAGGCAGGCAGGCAGAGGCAGGCAGGCAGAGGCAGGCAGAGGCAGAGGCAGGCAGAGGCAGGCAGAGGCAGAGGCAGGCAGAGGCAGAGGCAGGCAGAGGCAGGCAGAGGCAGGCTGGCAGGCAGAGGCAGGCAGGCAGGCAGGCAGAGGCAGGCAGGCAGGCAGGCAGAGGCAGGCAGGCAGAGGCAGGCAGAGGCAGGCAGAGGCAGAAGCAGGCAGAGGCAAGCAGAGGCAGGCAGAGGCAGGCAGAGGCAGGCAGAGGCAGAGGCAGGCAGAGGCAGGCAGAGGCAGAGGCAGGCAGGCAGAGGCAGGCAGGCAGGCAGGCAGAGGCAGGCAGGCAGGCAGAGGCAGCCAGGCAGGCAGGCAGAGGCAGGCTGGCAGGCAGAGGCAGGCAGAGGCAGGCAGAGGCAGGCAGGCAGGCAGGCAGGTAGAGGCAGGCAGGCAGGCAGGCCGCAGGCAGGCCGGCAGGAGACAGGCAGACAGAGGCAGGCAGGCAGGCAGAGGCAGGCAGGCAGGCAGGCAGAGGCAGGCAGGCAGGCAGAGGCAGAGGCAGGCAGGCAGAGGCAGAGGCAGGCAGGCAGGCAGAGGCAGGCAGGTAGAGGCAGAGGCAGAGGGAGGCAGGCAGAGGCAGAGGCAGGCAGGCAGAGGCAGAGGCTGAGGCAGAGGCAGAGGCAGGCTGAGGCAGAGGCAGGCAGACGCAGAGGCAGGCAGAGGCAGAAGAGGCAGAGGCAGGTAGAGGCAGAGGCAGGCAGAGGCAGGCAGAGGCAGCCAGGTAGAGGCAGAGGCAGGCAGAGGCAGGCAGGCAGGCAGGCATAGGCAGGCAGGCAGAGGCAGGCAGGCAGGCAGGCGCGCAGAGGCAGCCAGGCAGGCAGAGGCAGGCTGGCAGGCAGAGGCAGGCAGGCAGAGGCAGGCAGGCAGGCAGAGGCAGGCAGGCAGGCAGCCCGCAGGCAGGTAGGCAGGCAGACAGGCAGACAGAGGCAGGCAGGCAGAGGCAGGCAGGCAGGCAGGCAGAGGCAGGCAGGCAGGCAGGCAGGCAGAGGCAGATGCAGGCAGGCAGAGGCAGAGGCAGAGGCAGGCAGGCAGGGGCAGAGGCAGAGTCAGGCAGGCAGAGGCAGAGGCTGAGGCAGAGGCAGAGGCAGGCTGAGGCAGAGGCAGGCAGATGCAGAGGCAGGCAGAGGCAGGCAGAGGCAGAGGCATGTAGAGGCAGAGGCAGGCAGAGGCAAGCAGAGGCAGGCAGAGGCAGGCAGGTAGAGGCAGGCAGGTAGAGGCAGAGGCAGAGGCAGGCAGGCAGAGTCAGGTAGGCAGAGGCAGAGGCTGAGGCAGAGGCAGAGGCAGGCAGGCAGAGGCAGAGGCAGAGGCAGGCAGGCAGGCAGAGGCAGAGGCAGGCAGGCAGGGGCGGGCAGAGGAAGAGGCAGTCAGGCAGAGGCAGGCAGAGGCAGCCAGGCAGAGGCAGGCAGAGGCAGAGGCAGGCAGGCAGGCAGAGGCAGCCAGAGGCAGAGGCAGGCAGGCAGAGGCAATCAGAGGCAGAGGCAGGCAGGCAGGCAGAGGCAGGCAGAGGCAGGCAGAGGCAGGCAGAGGCAGGCAGAGGCAGGCAGAGGCAGAGGCAGGCAGACAGGCAGGCAGAGGCAGAGGCAGAGGCAGGCAGGCAAGCAGAGGCAGAGGCAGAGGCAGGCAGGCAGGCAGAGGCAGAGGCAGAGGCAGGCAGGCAGAGGCAAAGGCAGGCAGGCAGAGGCAGGCAGAGGCATGCAGAGGCAGAGGCAGAGGCAGGCAGGCAGAGGCAGAGGCAGGCAGGCAGAGGCAGAGGCAGGCAGGCAGGCAGAGGCAGAGGCAGGCAGGTAGAGGCAGAGGCAGAGGGAGGCAGGCAGAGGCAGAGGCAGGCAGGCAGAGGCAGAGGCTGAGGCAGAGGCAGGCAGGCAGAGGCAGAGGCAGGCTGAGGCAGAGGCAGGCAGACGCAGAGGCAGGCAGAGGCAGGAGAGGCAGAGGCAGGTAGAGGCAGAGGCAGGCAGAGGCAGGCAGGCAGGCAGGCGTAGGCAGGCAGGCAGGCAGGCAGGCAGAGGCAGGCAGGCAGGCAGGCGCGCAGAGGCAGCCAGGCAGGCAGAGGCAGGCTGGCAGGCAGAGGCAGGCAGGCAGAGGCAGGCAGGCAGGCAGAGGCAGGCAGGCAGAGGCAGGCAGGCAGGCAGGTAGGCAGGCAGACAGGCAGACAGAGGCAGGCAGGCAGGCAGAGGCAGGCAGGCAGGCAGGCAGAGGCAGATGCAGGCAGGCAGAGGCAGAGGCAGAGGCAGGCAGGCAGGGGCAGAGGCAGAGTCAGGCAGGCAGAGGCAGAGGCTGAGGCAGAGGCAGAGGCAGGCTGAGGCAGAGGCAGGCAGGCAGGCAGGGAGAGGCAGAGGCAGAGGCAGGCAGGCAAGCAGAGGCAGAGGCAGAGGCAGAGGCAGGCAGGCAGGCAGAGGCAGAGGCAGAGGCAGGCAGGCAGAGGCAAAGGCAGGCAGGCAGAGGCAGGCAGAGGCATGCAGAGGCAGAGGCAGAGGCAGGCAGGCAGAGGCAAGCAGAGGCAGCCAGGCAGAAGCAAACAGAGGCAGGCAGGCAGAGGCAGGCAGAGGCAGGCAGAGGCAGAGGCAGGCAGGCAGGGGCAGGCAGAGGAAGAGGCAGTCAGGCAGAGGCAGGCAGAGGCAGGCAGGCTGTGGCAGGCAGGCAGAGGCAGAGGCAGGCAGATGCAAGCAGAGGCAGGCAGAGGCAGGCAGAGGCAGAGGCAGGTAGAGGCAGAGGCAGGCAGAGGCAGGTAGAGGCAGAGGCAGGCAGAGGCAGTATCAGGCAGGCAGAGGCAGAGGCAGGCAGGCAGGGGCAGGCAGAGGAAGAGGCAGTCAGGCAGAGGCAGGCAGAGGCAGAGGCAGGCAGGCAGAGGCAGGCAGAGGCAGGCAGGTAGAGGCAGCCAGAAGCAGAGGCAGGCAGGCAGAGGCAATCAGAGGCAGATGCAGGCAGGCAGGCAGGCAGAGGCAGGCAGAGGCAGAGGCAGGCAGGCAGAGGCAGGCAGAGGTAGAAGCAGGCAGGCAGAGGCAGGCAGAGGCAGAGGCAGGCAGGCAGAGGAAGGCAGAGGCAGGCAGAGGCAGGCAGAGGCAGAGGCAGAGGCAGGCACAGGCAGAGGCAGGCAGGCAGAGGTAGGCAGGCTGAGGAAGAGGCAGGCAGGCAGAGGCAGAGGCAGGCAGGCAGGCAGAGGCAGAGGCAGGCAGGCAGAGGCAAAGGCAGGCAGGCAGGCAGAGGCAGGCAGAGGCATGCAGAGGCAGAGGCAGGCAGGCAGAGGCAAGCAGAGGCAGGCAGGCAGGCAGAGGCAAAGGCAGGCATGCAGGCAGGCAGAGGCAGAGGCAGGCAGAAGCAAACAGAGGCAGGCAGGCAGAGGCAGGCAGAGGCAGAGGCAGGCAGGCAGAGGCAGGCAGAGGCAGAGGCAGGCAGGCAGTGGCAGAGGCAGGCAGGCAGGGGCAGGCAGAGGAAGAGGCAGTCAGGCAGAGGCAGGCAGAGGCAGAGGCAGGAAGAGGCAGGCAGAGGCAGGCAGGCAGAGGCAGGCAGGCAGAGGCAGGCAGGCAGAGGCACTCAGGCAGAGGCAGGCAGAGGCAGAGGCAGGCAGAGGCAGGCAGAGGCAGGCAGAGGCAGGCAGAGGCAGAGGCAGGCAGAGGCAGAGGCAGGCAGAGGCAGGCAGAGGCAGAGGCAGGCAGAGGCAGGCAGAGGCAGGCTGGCAGGCAGAGGCAGGCAGGCAGGCAGGCAGGCAGAGGCAGGCAGGCAGGCAGGCAGAGGCAGGCAGGCAGGCAGGCAGAGGCAGAGGCAGAGGCACAGGCAGGCAGGCAGGCAGGCAGAGGCAGGCAGAGGCAGGCAGAGGCAGGCAGAGGCAGGCAGGCAGAGGCAGGCAGAGGCAGAGGCAGGCAGGCAGAGGCAGGCAGAGGCAGGCAGAGGCAGGCAGAGGCAGAGGCAGGCAGAGGCAGAGGCAGGCAGGCAGAGGCAGGCAGAGGCAGGCAGAGGCAGGCAGAGGCAGGCAGAGGCAGAGGCAGGCAGGCAGAGGCAGCCAGAGGCAGAGGCAGGCAGGCACAGGTAGGAAGAGGCAGAGGCAGGCAGAGGCAAGCAGAGGCACGCACAGGCAGAGGCAGGCAGAGGCAGAGGCAGGCAGAGGCAGGCAGAGGCAGGCAGAGGCAGAGGCAGGTTGAGGCAGAGGCAGGCAGAGGCAAGCAGAGGCACGCACAGGCAGAGGCAGGCAGAGGCAGAGGCAGGCAGAGGCAGGCAGAGGCAGGCAGAGGCAGAGGCAGGTTGAGGCAGAGGCAGGCAGAGGCAGAGGCAGGCAGAGGCAGGGGCAGACAGAGGTGGAGGCAGGCAGGCCGAGGCAGAGGCAGGCAGGCAGAGGCAGGCATTCAGAGGCAGAGGCAGGCAGGCAGGCAGGCAGAGGCAGCCAGCCAGGCAGGCAGAGGCAGGCAGGCAGGCAGAGGCAGGCAGGGAGAGGCAGAGGCCGAGGCAGAGGCAGGCAGGCAGAGGCAGAGGCAGAGGCAGAGGCGGGCAGGCAGTGGCAGAGGCAGGCAGGCAGAGGCAGGCAGAGGCAGAGGCAGGCAGAGGCAGAGGCAGGCAGAGGCAGAGGCAGGCAGGCAGAGGCAGAGGCAGAGGCAGAGGCAGGTAGAGGCAGGCAGAGGCAGGCAGGCAGAGGCAGGCAGGCAGAGGCAGAGGCAGGCAGGCAGGCAGAGGCAGAGGCAGGCAGGCAGAGGCAGGCAGGCAGAGGCAGAGGCAGGCAGGCTGAGGCAGAAGCAGGCAGGCAGAGGCAGGCAGGAAGAGGCAGGCAGAGGCAGAGGCAGGCAGAGGCCGAGCAGGCAGAGGCAGGCAGAGGCAGAGGCAGGCAGAGGCTGAGGCAGGCAGAGGCAGAGGCAGGCAGAGGCAGAGGCAGAGGCAGGCTGAGGCAGAGGCAGGCAGACGCAGAGGCAGGCAGAGGCAGGCAGAGGCAGGCAGAGGCAGGCAGAGGCAGGCAGAGGCAGGCAGAGGCAGAGGCAGGTAGAGGCAGAGGCAGGCAGAGGCAGGCAGAGGCAGGCAGAGGCAGGCAGGTAGAGGCAGAGGCAGAGGCAGGCAGAGGCAGAGGCAGAGTCAGGCAGGCAGGCAGAGGCAGAGGCTGAGGCAGAGGCAGAGGCAGGCTGAGGCAGAGGCAGGCAGACGCAGAGGCAGGCAGAGGCAGGCAGAGGCAGGTAGAGGCAGAGGCAGGCAGAGGCAGGTAGAGGCAGAGGCAGGCAGAGGCAGAGGCAGGCAGGCAGGGGCAGGCAGAGGAAGAGGCAGTCAGGCAGAGGCAGGCAGAGGCAGAGGCAGGCAGGCAGAGGCAGGCAGAGGCAGGCAGGTAGAGGCAGCCAGAGGCAGAGGCAGGCAGGCAGAGGCAATCAGAGGCAGATGCAGGCAGGCAGGCAGGCAGAGGCAGGCAGAGGCAGAGGCAGGCAGGCAGAGGCAGGCAGAGGTAGAAGCAGGCAGGCAGAGGCAGAGGCAGGCAGGCAGAGGAAGGCAGAGGCAGGCAGAGGCAGGCAGAGGCAGAGGCAGGCACAGGCAGAGGCAGGCAGGCAGAGGTAGGCAGGCTGAGGAAGAGGCAGGCAGGCAGAGGCAGAGGCAGGCAGGCAGGCAGAGGCAGAGGCAGAGGCAGGCAGGCAGAGGCAAAGGCAGGCAGGCAGGCAGAGGCATGCAGAGGCAGAGGCAGGCAGGCAGAGGCAAGCAGAGGCAGGCAGGCAGGCAGAGGCAAAGGCAGGCACGCAGGCAGGCAGAGGCAGAGGCAGGCACGGAGGCAGGCAGAGGCAGAGGCAGGCAGGCAGAAGCAAACAGAGGCAGGCAGGCAGAGGCAGGCAGAGGCAGGCAGAGGCAGAGGCAGGCAGGCAGAGGCAGGCAGAGGCAGAGGCAGGCAGAGGCAGAGGCAGGCAGGCAGAGGCAGAGGCAGGCAGGCAGGGGCAGGCAGAGGAAGAGGCAGTCAGGCAGAGGCAGGCAGAGGCAGAGGCAGGAAGAGGCAGGCAGAGGCAGAGGCAGGCAGGCAGAGGCAGGCAGGCAGAGGCAGGCAGGCAGAGGCAGGCAGAGGCAGAGGCAGGCAGAGGCAGGCAGAGGCAGAGGCAGGCAGAGGCAGAGGCAGGCAGAGGCAGGCAGAGGCAGGCAGAGGCAGGCAGAGGCAGGCTGGCAGGCAGAGGCAGGCAGGCAGGCAGGCAGAGGCAGGCAGGCAGGCAGGCAGAGGCAGGCAGAGGCAGGCAGGCAGAGGCAGAGGCAGGCAGGCAGAGGCAGAGGCAGGCAGGCAGAGGCAGAGGCAGAGGCAGGCAGAGGCAGAGGCAGGCAGGCAGGCAGAAGCTGAGGCAGGCTGACGCAGAGGCAGGCAGACGCAGAGGCAGGCAGAGGCAGGCAGAGGCAGGCAGAGGCAGGCAGAGGCAGAAGCAGGCAGAGGCAAGCAGAGGCAGGCAGAGGCAGGCAGAGGCAGGCAGAGGCAGAGGCAGGCAGAGGCAGGCAGAGGCAGGCAGAGGCAGAGGCAGGCAGGCAGAGGCAGGCAGGCAGGCAGGCAGAGGCAGGCAGGCAGGCAGAGGCAGCCAGGCAGGCAGGCAGAGGCAGGCTGGCAGGCAGAGGCAGGCAGAGGCAGGCAGAGGCAGGCAGGCAGGCAGGCAGGTAGAGGCAGGCAGGCAGGCAGGCCGCAGGCAGGCCGGCAGGAGACAGGCAGACAGAGGCAGGCAGGCAGGCAGAGGCAGGCAGGCAGGCAGGCAGAGGCAGGCAGGCAGGCAGAGGCAGAGGCAGGCAGGCAGAGGCAGAGGCAGGCAGGCAGGCAGAGGCAGAGGCAGGCAGGTAGAGGCAGAGGCAGAGGGAGGCAGGCAGAGGCAGAGGCAGGCAGGCAGAGGCAGAGGCTGAGGCAGAGGCAGAGGCAGGCTGAGGCAGAGGCAGGCAGACGCAGAGGCAGGCAGAGGCAGAAGAGGCAGAGGCAGGTAGAGGCAGAGACAGGCAGAGGCAGGCAGAGGCAGCCAGGTAGAGGCAGAGGCAGGCAGAGGCAGGCAGGCAGGCAGGCATAGGCAGGCAGGCAGAGGCAGGCAGGCAGGCAGGCGCGCAGAGGCAGCCAGGCAGGCAGAGGCAGGCTGGCAGGCAGAGGCAGGCAGGCAGAGGCAGGCAGGCAGGCAGAGGCAGGCAGGCAGGCAGACAGGCAGACAGAGGCAGGCAGGCAGAGGCAGGCAGGCAGGCAGGCAGAGGCAGGCAGGCAGGCAGGCAGAGGCAGATGCAGGCAGGCAGAGGCAGAGGCAGAGGCAGGCAGGCAGGGGCAGAGGCAGAGTCAGGCAGGCAGAGGCAGAGGCTGAGGCAGAGGCAGAGGCAGGCTGAGGCAGAGGCAGGCAGATGCAGAGGCAGGCAGAGGCAGGCAGAGGCAGAGGCAGGTAGAGGCAGAGGCAGGCAGAGGCAAGCAGAGGCAGGCAGAGGCAGGCAGGTAGAGGCAGGCAGGTAGAGGCAGAGGCAGAGGCAGGCAGGCAGAGTCAGGTAGGCAGAGGCAGAGGCTGAGGCAGAGGCAGAGGCAGGCAGGCAGAGGCAGAGGCGGGCAGGCAGGCAGAGGCAGAGGCAGGCAGGCAGGGGCGGGCAGAGGAAGAGGCAGTCAGGCAGAGGCAGGCAGAGGCAGGCAGGCAGAGGCAGGCAGAGGCAGAGGCAGGCAGGCAGGCAGAGGCAGCCAGAGGCAGAGGCAGGCAGGCAGAGGCAATCAGAGGCAGAGGCAGGCAGGCAGGCAGAGGCAGGCAGAGGCAGGCAGAGGCAGGCAGAGGCAGAGGCAGGCAGGCAGGCAGGCAGAGGCAGAGGCAGAGGCAGGCAGGAAAGCAGAGGCAGAGGCAGAGGCAGGCAGGCAGGCAGAGGCAGAGGCAGAGGCAGGCAGGCAGAGGCAAAGGCAGGCAGGCAGAGGCAGGCAGAGGCATGCAGAGGCAGAGGCAGAGGCAGGCAGGCAGAGGCAAGCAGAGGCAGGCAGGCAGAAGCAAACAGAGGCAGGCAGGCAGAGGCAGGCAGAGGCAGGCAGAGGCAGAGGCAGGCAGGCAGGGGCAGGCAGAGGAAGAGGCAGTCAGGCAGAGGCAGGCAGAGGCAGGCAGGCTGTGGCAGGCAGGCAGAGGCAGAGGCAGGCAGAGGCAAGCAGAGGCAGGCAGAGGCAGGCAGAGGCAGGCAGAGGCAGGCAGAGGCAGAGGCAGGCAGAGGCAGGCAGGCAGGCAGAGGCAGGCAGGCAGAGGCAGAGGCAGGCAGGCAGGCAGAGGCAGAGGCAAAGGCAGGCAGGCAGGCAGAGGCAAAGGCAGGCAGGTAGAGGCAGAGGCAGAGGCAGGCAGGCAGAGGCAGAGGTAGGGGCAGGCAGGCAGAGGCAGAGGCTGAGGCAGAGGCAGGCTGAGGCAGAGGCAGAGGCAGGCTGAGGCAGAGGCAGAGGCAGGCAGACGCAGAGGCAGGCAGAGGCAGGCAGAGGCAGAGGCAGGTAGAGGCAGAGGCAGGCAGAGGCAGGCAGAGGCAGGCAGGTAGAGGCAGAGGCAGGCAGAGACAGAGGCAGAGTCAGGCAGGCAGAGGCAGAGGCTGAGGCAGAGGCAGAGGCAGGCAGGCAGGCAGAGGCAGAGGCAGGCTGAGGCAGAGGCAGGCAGACGCAGAGGCAGGCAGAGGCAGAGGCAGGTAGAGGCAGAGGCAGGCAGAGGCAGGTAGAGGCAGAGGCAGGCAGAGGCAGTATCAGGCAGGCAGAGGCAGAGGCAGGCAGGCAGGGGCAGGCAGAGGAAGAGGCAGTCAGGCAGAGGCAGGCAGAGGCAGAGGCAGGCAGGCAGAGGCAGGCAGAGGCAGGCAGGTAGAGGCTGCCAGAAGCAGAGGCAGGCAGGCAGAGGCAATCAGAGGCAGATGCAGGCAGGCAGGCAGGCAGAGGCAGGCAGAGGCAGAGGCAGGCAGGCAGAGGCAGGCAGAGGTAGAAGCAGGCAGGCAGAGGCAGGCAGAGGCAGAGGCAGGCAGGCAGAGGAAGGCAGAGGCAGGCAGAGGCAGGCAGAGGCAGAGGCAGGCAGAGGCAGAGGCAGGCAGGCAGAGGTAGGCAGGCTGAGGAAGAGGCAGGCAGGCAGAGGCAGAGGCAGGCAGGCAGGTAGAGGCAGAGGCAGGCAGGCAGAGGCAAAGGCAGGCAGGCAGGCAGAGGCAGGCAGAGGCATGCAGAGGCAGAGGCAGGCAGGCAGAGGCAAGCAGAGGCAGGCAGGCATTCAGAGGCAAAGGCAGGCACACAGGCAGGCAGAGGCAAGCAGAGGCAGGCAGGCAGGCAGAGGCAAAGGCAGGCACGCAGGCAGGCAGAGGCAGAGGCAGGCACGGAGGCAGGCAGAGGCAGAGGCAGGCAGGCAGAAGCAAACAGAGGCAGGCAGGCAGAGGCAGGCAGAGGCAGAGGCAGGCAGGCAGAGGCAGGCAGAGGCAGAGGTAGGCAGGCAGAGGCAGAGGCAGGCAGGCAGGGGCAGGCAGAGGAAGAGGCAGTCAGGCAGAGGCAGGCAGAGGCAGAGGCAGGAAGAGGCAGGCAGAGGCAGGCTGGCAGGCAGAGGCAGGCAGGCAGAGGCAGGCAGAGGCAGAGGCAGGCAGAGGCAGGCAGAGGCAGGCAGAGGCAGAGGCAGGCAGAGGCAGGCAGAGGCAGAGGCAGGCAGAGGCAGGCAGAGGCAGGCTGGCAGGCAGAGGCAGGCAGGCAGGCAGGCAGGCAGAGGCAGGCAGGCAGAGGCAGGCAGGCAGGCAGGCAGAGGCAGGCAGGCAGGCAGGCAGAGGCAGAGGCAGAGGCAGAGGCACAGGCAGGCAGGCAGGCAGGCAGAGGCAGGCAGAGGCAGGCAGAGGCAGGCAGGCAGAGGCAGGCAGAGGCAGAGGCAGGCAGGCAGAGGCAGGCAGAGGCAGGCAGAGGCAGGCAGAGGCAGAGGCAGGCAGAGGCAGAGGCAGGCAGGCAGAGGCAGGCAGAGGCAGGCAGAGGCAGAGGCAGGCAGGCAGAGGCAGCCAGAGGCAGAGGCAGGCAGGCACAGGTAGGAAGAGGCAGAGGCAGGCAGAGGCAGGCAGAGGCAAGCAGAGGCACGCACAGGCAGAGGCAGGCAGAGGCAGAGGCAGGCAGAGGCAGACAGAGGCAGAGGCAGGCAGAGGCAGAGGCAGGTTGAGGCAGAGGCAGGCAGAGGCAGAGGCAGGCAGAGGCAGGGGCAGACAGAGGTGGAGGCAGGCAGGCCGAGGCAGAGGCAGGCAGGCAGAGGCAGGCATTCAGAGGCAGAGGCAGGCAGGCAGGCAGGCAGAGGCAGCCAGCCAGGCAGGCAGAGGCAGCCAGCCAGGCAGGCAGAGGCAGGCAGGCAGGCAGAGGCAGGCAGGGAGAGGCAGAGGCCGAGGCAGAGGCAGGCAGGCAGAGGCAGAGGCAGAGGCAGAGGCGGGCAGGCAGTGGCAGAGGCAGGCAGGCAGAGGCAGGCAGAGGCAGAGGCAGGCAGAGGCAGAGGCAGGCAGAGGCAGAGGCAGGCAGAGGCAGAGGCAGGCAGGCAGAGGCAGAGGCAGAGGCAGGTAGAGGCAGGCAGAGGCAGGCAGGCAGAGGCAGGCAGGCAGAGGCAGAGGCAGGCAGGCAGGCAGAGGCAGAGGCAGAGGCAGGCAGGCAGAGGCAGGCAGGCAGAGGCAGAGGCAGGCAGGCTGAGGCAGAAGCAGGCAGGCAGAGGCAGGCAGGAAGAGGCAGGCAGAGGCAGAGGCAGGCAGAGGCCGAGCAGGCAGAGGCAGGCAGAGGCAGGCAGAGGCAGGCAGAGGCAGAGGCAGAGGCAGGCTGAGGCAGAGGCAGGCAGACGCAGAGGCAGGCAGAGGCAGGCAGAGGCAGGCAGAGGCAGGCAGAGGCAGAGGCAGGTAGAGGCAGAGGCAGGCAGAGGCAGGCAGAGGCAGGCAGAGGCAGGCAGGTAGAGGCAGAGGCAGAGGCAGGTAGAGGCAGAGTCAGGCAGGCAGAGGCAGAGGCTGAGGCAGCGGCAGAGGCAGGCTGAGGCAGAGGCAGGCAGACGCAGAGGCAGGCAGAGGCAGGTAGAGGCAGAGGCAGGCAGAGGCAGGTAGAGGCAGAGGCAGGCAGAGGCAGAGGCAGGCAGGCAGGGGCAGGCAGAGGAAGAGGCAGTCAGGCAGAGGCAGGCAGAGGCAGAGGCAGGCAGGCAGAGGCAGGCAGAGGCAGGCAGGTAGAGGCAGCCAGAGGCAGAGGCAGGCAGGCAGAGGCAATCAGAGGCAGAGGCAGGCAGGCAGGCAGGCAGAGGCAGGCAGAGGCAGAGGCAGGCAGGCAGAGGCAGGCAGAGGTAGAAGCAGGCAGGCAGAGGCAGGCAGAGGCAGAGGCAGGCAGGCAGAGGAAGGCAGAGGCAGGCAGAGGCAGAGGCAGAGGCAGGCACAGGCAGAGGCAGGCAGGCAGAGGTAGGCAGGCTGAGGAAGAGGCAGGCAGGCAGAGGCAGAGGCAGGCAGGCAGGCAGAGGCAGAGGCAGGCAGAGGCAGAGGAAGGCAGGCAGAGGCAGGCAGAGGCAGAGGCAGGCAGGCAGAGGCAGCCAGAGGCAGAGGCAGGCAGGCACAGGTAGGAAGAGGCAGAGGCAGGCAGAGGCAGGCAGAGGCAGAGGCAGGCAGAGGCAGGCAGATGCAAGCAGAGGCACGCACAGGCAGAGGCAGGCAGAGGCAGAGGCAGGCAGAGGCAGGCAGAGGCAGAGGCAGGCAGAGGCAGAGGCAGGTTGAGGCAGAGGCAGGCAGAGGCAGGGGCAGACAGAGGTGGAGGCAGGCAGGCCGAGGCAGAGGCAGGCAGGCAGGCAGAGGCAGGCATTCAGAGGCAGAGGCAGGCAGGCAGGCAGGCAGAGGCAGCCAGCCAGGCAGGCAGAGGCAGGCAGGCAGGCAGAGGCAGGCAGGGAGAGGCAGAGGCCGAGGCAGAGGCAGGCAGGCAGAGGCGGGCAGGCAGTGGCAGAGGCAGGCAGGCAGAGGCAGGCAGGCAGAGGCAGGCAGAGGCAGGCAGAGGCAGAGGCAGGCAGGCAGAGGAAGGTAGAGGCAGGCAGAGGCAGGCAGGCAGAGGCAGGCAGGCAGAGGCAGGCAGGCAGAGGCAGAGGCAGGCAGGCAGAGGCAGAGGCAGGCAGGCAGGCAGAGGCAGGCAGAGGCAGGCAGGCAGAGGCAGGCAGGCTGAGGCAGAAGCAGGCAGGCAGAGGCAGGCAGGAAGAGGCAGGCAGAGGCAGAGGCAGGCAGAGGCCGAGCAGGCAGAGGCAGGCAGAGGCAGGCAGAGGCAGAGGCAGGCAGAGGCAGGCAGGCAGAGGCAGGCAGAGGCAGGCAGGCAGAGGCAGAGGCAGAGGCAGGCAGAGGCAGGCAGAGGCAGGCAGAGGCAGAGGCAGAGGCAGGCTGAGGCAGAGGCAGAGGCAGGCAGAGGCAGAGGCAGGCAGAGGCAGAGGCAGGCAGAGGCAGGCAGAGGCAGACAGGTAGAGGCAGAGGCAGAGGCAGGCAGAGGCAGAGGCAGAGTCAGGCAGGCAGAGGCAGAGGCTGAGGCAGAGGCAGAGGCAGGCAGGCAGAGGCAGGCTGAGGCAGAGGCAGGCAGACGCAGAGGCAGGCAGAGGCAGGGAGAGGCAGAGGCAGGTAGAGGCAGAGGCAGGCAGAGGCAGTATCAGGCAGGCAGAGGCAGAGGCAGGCAGGCAGGGGCAGGCAGAGGAAGAGGCAGTCAGGCAGAGGCAGGCAGAGGCAGAGGCAGGCAGGCAGAGGCAGGCAGAGGCAGGCAGGTAGAGGCAGGCAGAGGCAGAGGCAGGCAGGCAGAGGCAATCAGAGGCAGAGGCAGGCAGGCAGGCAGGCAGAGGCAGGCAGAGGCAGAGGCAGGCAGGCAGAGGCAGGCAGAGGTAGAAGCACGCAGGCAGAGGCAGGCAGAGGCAGAGGCAGGCAGGCAGAGGAAGGCAGACGCAGGCAGAGGCAGGCAGAGGCAGAGGCAGGCACAGGCAGAGGCAGGCAGGCAGAGGTAGGCAGGCTGAGGAAGAGGCAGGCAGGCAGAGGCAGAGGCAGGCAGGCAGGCAGAGGCAGAGGCAGAGGCAGGCAGGCAGAGGCAAAGGCAGGCAGGCAGGCAGAGGCAGGCAGAGGCATGCAGAGGCAGAGGCAGGCAGGCAGAGGCAAGCAGAGGCAGGCAGGCAGGCAGAGGCAAAGGCAGGCACGCAGGCAGGCAGAGGCAGAGGCAGGCACGGAGGCAGGCAGAGGCAGAGGCAGGCAGGCAGAAGCAAACAGAGGCAGGCAGGCAGAGGCAGGCAGAGGCAGGCAGAGGCAGGCAGAGGCAGGCAGAGGCAGGCAGGCAGAGGCAGGCAGAGGCAGAGGCAGGCAGAGGCAGGCAGAGGCAGAGGCAGGCAGGCAGAGGCAGAGGCAGGCAGGCAGGGGCAGGCAGAGGAAGAGGCAGTCAGGCAGAGGCAGGCAGAGGCAGAGGCACGAAGAGGCAGGCAGAGGCAGAGGCAGGCAGGCAGAGGCAGGCAGGCAGAGGCAGGCAGGCAGAGGCAGGCAGGCAGAGGCAGGCAGAGGCAGAGGCAGGCAGAGGCAGGCAGAGGCAGGCAGAGGCAGGCAGAGGCAGAGGCAGGCAGAGGCAGGCAGAGGCAGGCAGAGGCAGGCAGAGGCAGAGGCAGGCAGAGGCAGGCAGGCAGAGGCAGGCAGGCAGAGGCAGAGGCAGGCAGGCAGGCAGAGGTAGGCAGGCAGGCAGGCAGGCCGCAGGCATTCAGGCAGGCAGAGGCAGGCTGGCAGGCAGAGGCAGGCAGGCAGGCAGAGGCAGGCAGGCAGGCAGGCAGGCAGAGGCAGGCAGGCAGGCAGGCAGAGGCAGAGGCACAGGCAGGCAGGCAGGCAGGCAGAGGCAGGCAGAGGCAGAGGCAGGCAGGCAGAGGCAGGCAGAGGCAGAGGCAGGCAGGCAGAGGCAGAGGTAGGCAGAGGCAGAGGCAGGCAGAGGCAGAGGCAGAGGCAGGCAGAGGCAGAGGCAGGCAGGCAGAGGCAGGCAGAGGCAGGCAGAGGCAGAGGCAGGCAGGCAGAGGCAGCCAGAGGCAGAGGCAGGCAGGCACAGGTAGGAAGAGGCAGAGGCAGGCAGAGGCAGGCAGAGGCAGGCAGAGGCAGAGGCAGGCAGAGGCAAGCAGAGGCACGCACAGGCAGAGGCAGGCAGAGGCAGAGGCAGGCAGAGGCAGAGGCAGGTTGAGGCAGAGGCAGGCAGAGGCAGGCAGAGGCAGAGGCAGGCAGAGGCAGGGGCAGACAGAGGTGGAGGCAGGCAGGCCGAGGCAGAGGCAGGCAGGCAGAGGCAGGCATTCAGAGGCAGAGGCAGGCAGGCAGGCAGGCAGAGGCAGCCAGCCAGGCAGGCAGAGGCAGGCAGGCAGGCAGAGGCAGGCAGGGAGAGGCAGAGGCCGAGGCAGAGGCAGGCAGGCAGAGGCAGAGGCAGAGGCGGGCAGGCAGTGGCAGAGGCAGGCAGGCAGAGGCAGGCAGGCAGAGGCAGGCAGAGGCAGGCAGAGGCAGAGGCAGGCAGAGGCAGGCAGAGGCAGGCAGAGGCAGAGGCAGGCAGAGGCAGGCAGAGGCAGAGGCAGAGGCAGGCAGGCAGAGGCAGGTAGAGGCAGGCAGAGGCAGGCAGGCAGAGGGAGAGGCAGGCAGGCAGAGGCAGAGGCAGGCAGGCAGAGGCAGGCAGAGGCAGGCAGAGGCAGGCAGGCAGAGGCAGGCAGGCAGGCAGAGGCAGGCAGAGGCAGAGGCAGGCAGGCTGAGGCAGAGGCAGGCAGGCTGAGGCAGGCAGGAAGAGGCAGGCAGAGGCAGAGGCAGGCAGAGGCCGAGCAGGCAGAGGCAGGCAGAGGCAGAGGCAGGCAGAGGCTGAGGCAGGCAGAGGCAGGCAGAGGCAGGCAGAGGCAGGCAGGCAGAGGCAGAGGCAGAGGCAGGCAGAGGCAGGCAGGCAGGCAGAGGCAGGCAGAGGCAGGCAGAGGCAGGCAGAGGCAGGCAGGCAGGTAGAGGCAGGCAGGCAGGCAGGCAGAGGCAGGCAGGCAGGCAGAGGCAGGCAGAGGCAGGCATGCAGGCAGAGGCAGGCAGGCAGAGGCAGGCAGGCAGGCAGGCAGAGGCAGGCAGGCAGAGGCAGAGGCAGGCAGGCAGGCAGGCAGAGGCAGGCAGGCAGAGGCAGGCAGGCAGGCGGGCGGGCGGGCGTGCGGGCAGGCAGGCCGATAGATAGATAGGTAGATAGATAGATAATGTTCATTTGAGTGTGCCTCGACAGCCAAGTGGCCTAAACGAGCGCACACTAGGTCGGATACATCACAATGACCACTTTAAAACATTTAAAAGCAGGCATGAAAACAACAATTAGGCAAATATGTGCATGTCAATAAACGTTTTGTTATACAAAATTTGTAAACGTGTCATTGGACAGATGGCGTGCAAATCGGGATAAAATGTGTCGAAACGTTTTGCGGCTTTTGCATGCGGCACACGGAAATTCAGCGACATCAGTAAAGTCCCACAGTTAATGAAACCACGCATGACTTTTTGCAGAAACTTCATGTCACGTATGCGTCGCCTGTCGCCAAAAGTACACATATTGGGGTCTGCCAAGAGAGAATCATAGCCGCAGAAACGACGGCGGCCAATATATCTATCATAATAGATGGGTATGAACTTACGGTCAACATTTTCAATTTTCGTGCAATAGGCGACAGGTACGCTATTCCAGGCTACTGACGCGAACTCAAGACACCGCGCCCACCAGTGTCCACAGCACAGCGTTCCGGCAAAGTGCCGTCGCTGTGCTGCTCCTCTACCCGCCGACCCTTCCGCTCATGTATGTGCCCAGCCCTGGTGCGTTCATTGCCAGGTAAACACCCACCCCTCCCTCGACCCCACTTGCCCCTTTCTCCTCGGTAAACAACGCGAGTGTGCCAAAGCTGCGTACCTACGACGCCTAGTTTTGCGCCGGGCCACGCAACCCACCCCCTCCTCCTCCTCTAATCATGAACCTCCGTCAGCTCCGGTCACGTCACCACCAGGCTCCTACGCCGCCAAAGTTAAAGGCTCCTCGGTTCCAGCGTCCCTTTCCAGCGTCTCTTCCACTGCACCACCCTCTCCATCCCTGACTGACGAGAGCCGCTCCTTCGACCTCCGGCTCGCTATGCTGGAACGCCAGCAGCGAGAGCAACAGCGCATTTCCCACGACCTACAACAACAGATCCACGCCTTGACCCAAACACTCCAGACAACCACCTCCTCTCTTACCTCCCAGCTTACCAAGCTAAATGAGCACCTTGCCACACTCACCACTCCCTCCTCCACCGCCCAGGTCGCCCCTTTGGCTGATCTTCTCGAAACCACCACACAGGCACACCACACTCGCTTGGTTCAGTTAGAGACATCGGTTCTGCAGATTCTTACCTCCCTCCAAGCACAATCCAAACAATTAGAATCCTTCACTTCTACGCTCCAATCCCTGCATGAGTCACTGCCCCCGGCCAAAAAGAAGGAACGCGTACCCTCACGAAGTTCTACCTCTACACTATCATAATGGCTTTTGGCGAGGACCTCGAGATTGTGCAGTGGAACTGCCGAAATCTGTGCCATAATAAGACCCCCCTCCACCAGTATCTACTCGCCCGCCCCTCCCTGCCCCATTTTCTCCTTCTCCAGGAGACCCGGACGGCCCGCACTGTCCCAGGCTACCGCGCCTACCATGTCACTACGGGCACACCACTTGCGTCTATTTATGTACGTAGCGACGTGCTCGTGGAGCCACTTGATATCCCCTCCGTCCTTCTTAAATATTTAGTTGGTGTGGTCTATTACCACCCTTCTTCCCGCGTCTCACTCGCCCTTTTGTCTTTCTACAACCCCCCTGTTACCTCCTCTTTATTTTCCGCCCTGGGCAAGTTCCTTCACTCTCTTCCTTCTAACTCCCATCTCCTCTTTGGTGGTGATTTTAATGCCCCTCACACACTCTGGGGCTACCCTCAAACCCTCAAACCCGGCCGCCTCCTCCACTGTCTGGCCCAGGAACGCCACCTCACCCTTCTCAATACTCCTGGCTCCCCTACTCGAGCGGGCACTGCCTCACAGCGCCCCACGACACTCGATCTCACTTTCTCTCGGGGTTCACTTTCATTTCACAGGCAAGTGACAGCCGAAACTCTTCTCAGTGACCACTATCTTGTCCACATTTCCACCTCTCTTTCCCACATCCCTCGATGTCATCCGGTCACTCATACTGACTGGCACGCCTTCCGCACTAATCTCGCCTCTGACTCCTTTCAATCCTACGACGACTGGACGTCGCGCATCACTGCAGCGCTCACGTCCAGTAGCCGTCGTGTTCGCTCTTGTCACCCAGTCCCAGACCCAGATCCTCACCTACTCCGTTTATGGCGTCGCCGTAAACGTCTTCAACGCTCCTTCCGCTGCCAACCCCACAATGCCCAACTTTCTTCCCGGATCACTGCTCTGCGGGCTGAGATCGTCGCCCACTGCGCCTCACTCGAGCACTCTCGTTGGAGTGCTCTTTGTGACCGTCTTGACTCTGCATTGCACTCGCGATCCACATGGTCTCTCTTCAAATCCCTCCTTGGCACTAAGCCTGCCCTTGCTCCCACTCTAGCTAAAGCCCTCACTCAAGGAACTCCCTCCGATGTTTTTGATCAGCTCGCCTCTCTCTATCTCCCGCCCCCTCTGGCACCCTCCTACCCGGTGTACTGCGGTGGACCTAACCCCGATCTGGACCAATCCTTCACTCTCCGGGAGCTCGAATCGGCTCTGGCTGCTAATGCTACACGCTCGGCTCCCGGTGAGGATGCCATTACATACACCACACTTCGCAACCTTCCTGACTGCGCCAAAGAATTCCTACTTCAAACCTACATTGAGGCCTGGGAGAGCGGCTGCTTGCCGAGCTCCTGGACATCCTGCCTTATTTCTGATTCCAAAACCGGGCAAACCTCCCCCTCTCTCTAACCTCCGCCCAATCTCCCTGACGTCGTGCGTTGGTAAGACCCTTGAGCGAATGGCCCTGACTCGCCTCTCTAATTTTCTCGAGACGAGGGAGTTCTTCCCTCATTCTCTCATCGGCTTCCGATGCCACGTCTGTGCACAGGACATGTTTCTGGTTCTCCAGCACACATTTCTGTCACCTACCCCCACTCAAATTCACGCACTTGTGACCGTCGATGTTCGCAAGGCCTTCGACGGTGTTTGCCACGACCACATCCTTTCCCAACTCGCCTCCCTAGACTGTGGCTCCCGCATGTACTGTTATATCCGCTCATTCCTCTCTAAACGTGTCGCTCGCTTTCGAGTCGACACCTATCTGTCCGACCCACATAACCTCACCCGAGGCACTCCTCAAGGTGCTGTTCTCTCTCCTACCCTTTTCAATCTTGCTATGGCCCCTCTCGCCTCCCAGCTAGCTGAAATTCCCGACCTGCATCATATATTTTACGCCGATGACATCACTCTCTGGTGTTCGTCTGGCTCTCCCGGTCACGTACAGGACACCCTGCAACGTGGCTTACATCTCATCGACTCCTTTCTCACCACTGCTGGCCTCTCTCCTGCTCCTGAAAAATCCGAGCTCCTTCTCCTCAACCATTCCTCATACCAGCGCTCACACAACCAATTCGTCTCTCTCCACCTTTCTGGCTCTCCCATTCCTCCCGTCACGCAGTGCAAAGTTCTTGGCTTTCCTTTGCATGCAGCCAAGAACGTGCAAGCCCTCCACCGTGCTGTCACCACCTGCCACTCCGTAACTCACCTCCTGCGGCGCGTGGTCACTCGGCGCTCAGGTCTCCACGAGGCTCATGCGTGCCGAGTTGCCCACGCGCTGGCCCTCAACAAGGTCTTGTACTTTGCACCCTACGTTTCCTTCAATCAGACTCAACTTAACGCTCTTGAGACTGCCCTTGTGGGCCTCTACAAGCCAGCTCTCAACCTCCCTATCACTACCTCTACTGCAAAGATCTTTGCAACAGGCCTCTTTCATCCTCTCCGTTCTCTGCTCTCTCTCCATTATGACTCGCAGATTGCCCGGCTTTCCCTTACCCGTCAGGGTCAGTGGTTACTGACTCAAGCGGGTATCTCGCCCATTCCCTGCGCCCCGTTTACCTCTCCTGTTCCCACCCCGGCTCCCAATCTTCGGATCCTCCCCCTTCCGTCCAACATGTCCCCCTTCTGCACGCCGGCCGTCGTCATGCGGCCGCACAGCACCATTCCCCTCTCTTTGATACCCAGGGTGTAGCTTACACGGATGCCTCCTTCGTGGCTCCTCGAGGTTCCTGCGGCTACGCCCTGTACCACCCCCACCTCCCCGCTCCTGAAACTCACACCAGCGGGCCGTTTCTACGCCCTCCGGATGCATTGTCCCTCGAGGTCCTCGCCATTGCGCATGTCCTCCAGTCATTTGCCCTCCTTCCCTCTCTTCAAGAGTACACAGTCTATTCAGACTCACAAGCCGCTATACACCACATACAGAAACGCACCCTAACCCCTTCTCTTCAACAGGAGGTCGAACGAGCGGTCTCCGCATTGCAACCTTCCATCGTTTTCCTCCGCTGGGTCCCTGGGCATTCAGGGATTGACGGCAATGAGCTGGCTCATCAGCTCGCCCGTGACACACTTTTCCGGGCACCGTTGATCCCCTGGCCCAAGTCCTCGGAGGACGGTGGGAGACTCACCCTTCGCCGCACCATAAAAGAGGTCTACCTCGAGCTCCGCCTCGACAAACCCCTTTACCCTCCCCCTCATCCATCACTCACAGTGCCGGAGGCTCGCCTTCTTCGGCACGTTCAAATGAATGCAATCATCACCCCGTCTCGCCTCTTTCTCTATCGCTATCGATCGGACCCTTCCTGTCCCAACTGCCCCTGTATCTATGCGGACCTTGCCCATTGCCTCTTCTGTTGCCCGGCTGCTCAGCAGTCGGGTTCCTACCCCCCCACCTTCTTTATCCATCACCACCTGGCTCGACTGGCTTGGCGCTGAAGGGGAGGAAGAACAGCGACTTCTGGTCGCCCAGGCGGTCGAGATGCTCGGCCTGTAAATTTTGGCCGAATAAATGTCTTCTACTACTACAATACGCGGTCTCACAAGGGCACAGTATACTAGGGGGTAACCAAAAGAAACCGGACTAAATTTTTTGGTCGGCAAAGCTTCTGTGGTACCGCGGTTTGCCGCTAGGAGCGCATAGAACGAACATTCCAGAGTCAGTAAACCGAGTGCCGTCGTTGAAGGAGGTCAGACTAGTTTAGGCAGAGTTTTAGAGTGACGACTGTTTTGTGTGAATGTAGTTTTTGCAATGGCTGATTTTCGTGGAGAGCGTGCGCCGGTGGAATTCTGATTTTTGCTCGGAAAACGTTGAATGGAAACTCTTGAAATATTAGGAAAGACCTACAACGACGATGCTATGCGGACAACTCAAGTGTTCCTGAATGAATCCTGAATCAAAGCAATAATCATGCCAATGGAAAACTTCAAATTCACCTCGCCTCAAGAAAGCTCGTAAGGTGAAACCAAACCTCAAAACAATGCTGATTTGTTTTTTCGACGTGAGAGGAGTCGTCCATAGAGAATTTGTTCCGCAGGGTCAGACAGTTAGCCAGGCTTTCTACTTGGACGTTTTGAAAAGATTGGGCAACAGTGTGCGGTGGAAGCGGCCAGATTTGTGGCGGTCGGGTGACTGGTTTTTCCATCATGGCAATGCCCCTGCTCACACAGCCCTGTCTCTACGATAATTTTGGACCAAAAATGGCATGACCCCTATTCCTCAACCCTCATACTCTCTCGACCTTGCCCCGTGCTACTTTCTTTGTTTCCTAGAATGAAAAAATAGGTGAATGGAAAGCGTTTCGCTGATGTTACTGAGGTGAAGAAAAAATCTCTGCCTCTCCCGTAACCGAGAGTAGAGTAAGCATGAAATGTTTACGGGCCTAATGTCATCTCGGTGGACACCCGAACCGCATCGTACAGGAAGGGAGGAACGCCACCACCCGTTCAGCGCGATGCCTTGCCATCTGAACGCAAGGTTTTTTGAGGAAAAGAAATTGCGCAGTAATTCTCTGCCATATCGGTGGACACCCGAACCGCACCGTAATGGAAGGGAGGAACGCCACCACCCGTTCGGCGCGATGCCTCGCCCTTTGAACGCAGCGCTTCTCCCCCGGGCCCCTGTGCGCCTGCGCGGCTTTGCTTCAATGCGCGAAGCCCCTAAGAGATCACGTATGACAACGAAGTGTATCGTGGCATTTATGTGCTTTTTGCACGCGTTATTAGAAATCGGAAATTATAATTCCGTGCATTATCAAACGCACAGCGACTGCTATCTTGATAAACATTGAGAAGGCACTGGCAGCAGTTATTTTTTGTGACTCCTTTGGAGACCAACTGGCGCTTGCATGCCGGTCGCGTAGGAGGGCTTACAGAGTCTCGTTAAATCTCGTTAAATCTCGTACGGTGCCCGGATGTTCTCGTTTCAGAGCCCGGATGACTGGAATTCAGTGCCCGGATGAGTGGATTTCAGTGCCCGGATAAGTGGATTTCAGTGCCCGGATAAGTGGATTTCAGTGCCCGGATGAGTGCATTTCAGTGCCCGGATGATGGCTCTCGGTCTCGGCGTGACGTCACCGCACTGCCGACAACGGGGGCTAAAAGCATTTCATGCTTAAAAACTACGGAGACACTGTCAAGCATCACAAAAGATCTATTTAAACAATGTTTTGAAAGATGGAATGAAAGATTCGACAAGCGTATCATTGCAAGTGGGGAATACTTTGAAGGAGATTGAAGGTCTGTGCTTAAAATGTGAACAAATAAGTTCAAACAAAAATAAGTCCGGTTTCTTTTGGGTACCCCCTCGTAGAGTGCGTAGACATTCGTGCCGTCGAAATTTTTTTGTTAGTCTAGAGATAAGACCAATATGCCTCAATGCGCGTAACACAATTGAATTTACATGCAGTCTAAAATCAAGCTTTGAATCAACAACACCAAGGTCTCGTACTTGGGCCACACGAGAAATTTGACCTGCCGAAAGTGTGTAATCAAACGTAACTGTGTCGCGTTTCCCAGTTAGAGACAGGACGGAAGTCTTCTTAATATTCAGTTTTAAGCGATTCATCACGCACCAGTTCTCAATGTTGTTAATGTCAGCTTGCAATTGGCGGCAGTCCTCAATATCTCCAATATTACGGAATAATTTGAAGTCATCTGCGAATAGCAAAATTCTCGAGTTCTTGAGATGTAACGGCAAATCGTTAATAAACACTAAAAACAACAGCGGTCCTAAGTTGGAGCCTTCAGGAACTCCCAAAGGTGATAGAAATTCATTGGACACACAGCCGGGAAATCGTACCATGTTACGGCGGCTGCCAAGGTAGCTTTTTAGCCACCTGCAGTACGTGGGGCAAAGTCCGTATCTTTCCATCTTCATCAGAAGTACCTCTTGGGAGACCATATTGAAAGCTTTAGTCATGTCAAAGTAGATTGCATCTAGCTGACCATGATTAAATACATGTGTTCCAGTATAATCAAGAAAGCTGCATAAATTCGTTTCCACAGAGCGACCTTCCAAGAAACCGTGCTGCAGAATTGAGATGTTCTGTTTGAAGTATGAGCCCATGCGTTCGTACATAATCATTTCAAAAACTTTCGCAAAAGAACAAATCAGTGACACAGGTCGAAAGTTGTTTACATCACAAGCATCGCCAGACTTGAATACAGGAACAACTACTGACAACTTCCAATGAGAAGGAAAAACACCAGTTCACAACGATAAGTTGAACCAATGCGCCAAAACAGGGCCAAAAATGTCAGCGCATCCTTTGATTATGAAGCTGGGAATTTCATCAATGCCTGTTTAAAGTTTTGGCTCAAGTTTCTGAATCGCCGAAAGAACCTCATGCTCGGTGACAATATCAGAAGCTAAACAGTCAGCGCTGTCTTCAAGAGTGATAACAGCAGTTGTATTACCATGCCACACAAAACAAGAGCTGAAGTGATCAGCAAGAGCTTGGCACACATCTTGATGTTTAAAACAAATGCCATCGCGCGTCTTTATCACAGCAGCACTAACCTTATCATTTCTTCGCTTGCGCACAAAATCCCAAAAAACTGCTTGGTTCCTTTTTAAAGTTCTGTTCAAGAAGTTTGTGGTACTCAGCTTCATCACATGCAATCAGTTTTTTCACAAGTTTTCTGCACAATGAATATCTTTGGTACCAATATTCACTTTCTGGTTTCACGTAGAGTTCGTGACACTTCTGTTTTTTCTTCAAGTAATGTCTCAAATCTACACTTCTTCGATTTACGGCGAGGTATACATTTTTTCATTATACCTTGTGTAATGTGGAAACTCACACAGTTAGCGTGGACGGGCACAGTCCTTGTCCCAGCGGTGCCGCTCAGCAGGCCAGCGTTCGCAAGCGCAAAACCCGAACTTCGTCGGCTTCGCCTATCTTCTTCCTCGCCTTCGTCGGCGCTAGCTGCTGGGGCATCGAACTCCAACTCTCTTCCTTACAATACCCCCGGGGTGAAGAGGCGCCATCCTGGCGGCCTAAGGGCACGAGACGATGGCTGGGTCGTAGTAGGGCTTCAGGCGGTCTAAGTGCACAATTTCACGACCGCGGCGGCGATGGTCAGACGAAGGCGTGATGGGCTCGACCAGATAATTAACTGGGGAGACCTGCTGAATAACGCGATAGGGGCCCTGGTATTTGCTCAGCAGTTTTGTAGACTGGCCGGGGCTGGAGGAGGGCACCCACAGCCAAACGAAGGATTCAGGCAGATATGACGGCGGCAGACCGGAAGAAGCGGCGCGGGCGCTTTGCTGACGGTGCTGATCGTGAGAAGTAAAGGAACGGGCGAGTTGACGGCATTCTTCGGCATGCGCAGCGGCTTGAGAGACGGTTGTAAAGTCGGACGAATCGGGGCGGTAAGGGAGTATGGTGTCCATGATGGAGGAAGGCTCGCGTCCGTAGAGAAGAAAATACGGGGAAAAACCAGTAGTGGCTTGCGTTGCAGAGTTGTAAGCGTATGTAACGAAAGGTAGAACGCGGTCCCAGTCGGAGTGATCGGTAGAAACGTACTTGGCCATCATGTCGCCGAGGGTCCGGTTAAAGCGTTCGGTCATGCCGTTCGTCTGTGGATGGTACGAAGACGTCGTGCGATGAACGATATGACACTCGCGAAGAAGGGCTTCCACTACGCCGGACAAGAAGACGCGACCCCGATCGCTGAGCAATTCCTGAGGCGCACCGTGACGAAGAATGATATTCTGTAGTATGAAACCGGCTACGTCAGAGGCCGTCGCAGCTGGCAACGGGGCAGTTTCCGCATAGCGCGTGAGATGATCAATGGCGACGATGATCCAGCGATTCCCAGCGGCACCGCTGGGACAAGGACTGTGCCCGTCCACGCTAACTGTGTGAGTTTCCACATTACACTTGGTGGAGGTGCTGCTTGTTCTCCCCGTGGACCTACGCCACGATGCCCAGGCTACAAGGCTCTACCACGACGTCCGACACCTCGGTCCAACTAGCCCAGCCTGTCCTCTGTTCTGGTGCCGTCCGTCAGCGCGACCCGGCGATCTTCAGCGGCACTGACGACACTGACGTAGAAGATTGGCTCGCCTCCTACGAACGCGTGAGCGCATACAACAAATGGGATGACGTCGTTAAGCTCACGAACGTCATCTTCTACTTGACCGACGTCGCCAACCCAGCACCTCCACCAAGTGTAATGTGGAAACTCACACAGTTAGCGTGGACGGGCACAGTCCTTGTCCCAGCGGTGCCGCTCAGCAGGCCAGCGTTCGCAAGCGCAAAACCCGAACTTCGTCGGTTTCGCCTATCTTCTTCCTCGCTTTCGTCGGCGCTAGCTGCTGGGGCATCGAACTCCAACTCTCTTCCTTACACTTGTAATATTGATGTAACTCAAAACCTGTTTTTTACGTCCTCGATCTAAAGCAATTCTGACCAGTCGTAGGCCAGAAGATCATTGTACAGCCTAAGGTAATTGCCATACGCGTATCTAAATTTTCCTGTCACCATATGACGCACTGCACGAAACGACAAGAACGACAAGGTAAACAGGCAATGATATTTGTCTACCAGAACAGGAGGATCGCGCACCGCTTGCGCGTCAAAAAGAGGCACATTAGATAGAATTAGGTCTAAAATGTTTCCAGCACAGTTCTTCATTGTATTAAAATTGATATAAACCATGGAAATTGCTAAAATAAATTAAACATTCGGATTTTCTCGAGTTGCTGTGCAGTCACTACTGACCAAACCAGTGTACGAATCGACCTTAGGAAGATTAAGGTTCCCGTACATGTGAACCTTGTACTTGGAAAAATCAATTTTTTCTCTAATATCCAAAAATGATCGGTAAAAACGTTATGAGCAGAATTTGGTGGAAAGTAGTAACAGCCGACTAGATAGTTCGATTTGTCACACGTTGGAATTTCCAACCACTCACAGTCTTCGTATGTCTCTAGGTCTGGTCTCCTAAATGCATTTAGCACAGAACGGCAGGCTATCAGAACTCCGCCCCCGTATTTAATCTTGTCAGAATACACCCTATCGGCCCTGAAAACAGTGTACTCATCTATGAAATAAGGCGCATTTGAACGTGATGAGTTTAGCCACGTTTCCGTCAGGCACAAGATGTCATACTCAATTGGTATGCATTCGCAAGGAGAGCTTCCGTTTTAGTTCGCAGCCCTCTCGTGTTTTGGTAGTACGGCTTAATTTCCTGTGCCATTTTCGGATGTAGTTAGAGCACTGACGCCGTTGTTGTCGGGTCCAGGCGAGAAACAAATAAGCTTTTCTTCGCCGGTAGTTTGGGCGCTACTTTAAGCATGGACTGCTTAGCTGTGCCAAACGTTGCGCGAGGTCGAGGTGGTTGGCTCATCGCTTTCGACGGGCGTGGCAGATGAGTACTCTGGTCCAGGGCAGGAGGCTTCGATGGAGGGGCCGACACTCCAGCAGGCAGATTTGCCGCCACGGCTGAAGCGTAGCTGCGAGATTCCCAGCAGTCAGAATGCGAGCACTCACTCTGGCTGACGGTACGAACAAACGCACTCAGGCCACTGAAAGCTTCACGCAGGAGCGCGTTTTCCGCACGGAGCTGTCGCACCTAGTCAGTAAACGCATCCATTCGACTAGTCATTTTTTGTAGCATTAAAACAACACTCGTGGAAGCACTGACGGAATCTGAGGCTTGAAAATCCAGAGAAGAGCGCTGCACTTCGGGGGCCGTTCCCTTGTCGCCGGCTCCGCCGATAAGCTCTGCCGCCGAAGGATCACGCCGCTTGACGCAGTGAACACACTTGTACTTGCTGGCCCCGGATTCCATGAGGATGTTGTATTCCTCGGCCTGTATATTGATGCATTTGCACTGAAAACGCCGACTGCAAGACGAGCACGGCAAAAACTGCTGCCTCCATGAATGGGCTGGGAGCAGCGCGCACATGAGTCCGCATCGGGCGCCATGTTGATGACGAGATAATTTGGTCAGAATTTGGTGGCGTTAATGATTTCAAGGAAGGTGTTTGTAATTCGCCGTTTTGCGAAATAATTTCTAGCCATTTTGGAATCGTTGAGACTGATGCTCTCTTGGGTAGCGCTAGGGTGAGAGCTATAGCTGCCTCTTCTGCTGCTTCAGAGGATTTTGTTTTGATTCTTTCTGAGTCGATGTGGTCACTGTTCTCGTTCACAGCCTCATCTGCAATGGCATTCGTATGTTTGTATTCTGCCGCATCTACATGAATTTTTCCCGCACACTGTCCTTATTTATTACGTAAGGCTTTGACTCGTACTTGTCTCCTACCCTCGTGGCGTATGGAGTAATGTTTTTGGCAAGTGGTTGGATTAGCACGGCTGCCCTCTAGTCACGGGGCAAGTCTACTGTACTTGATTCCTAGCTTGAAAGTTAATTCCATGCCTGGTTAGAATACGGCTGCCAGTTCTAGAATTGGCTAATCTTGCCTTTTGAGCCGTTAAATGGGCGGCTTTCAGTTTATCGGAAATGTTTTGCATCCCTACCCTCATAAGCCTTCCGTTTGGGGCATTTAGTTGTAGTCCTAGGGTGGATTTTGTAGACCTGTTGCATCATGCTATCCAATTTGCCCGTTTCTGCTCTAGCAAATTTGAGGTAAGGGGTGGCATAGGGTATCCTGCTTAGCGCAAAGGCCAGCACTAGTCGGCAGAAATATTTCTCTCCTTGTCTTCTACCAGCTATGCGACGGATTAATCGCGCAGTCGCTTCTATCGTGCTTAGTAAGTGTGTCATTATACTTTCTGCTTGTCTGTAAATACAACCCCATTACTGTCATGGTTTCTGCCTCTTTGACGGATCATCCATTGAAATAGTCGTTTATTTGCGGGAGTAATGTTGTAAAGCTCTTACCTCTTTGTTTATGTATTATCACGAAATGCTCAGAATTTTGATCAGAACAAGTGAGGCCGGATTCCCATGTGCATGCTTAGTGATGTTCACTGCTTCTTTAGTGTGCCTTCAATGTAGCCTTTTCATCCCTTGGTTAGCCAAAGTGTGGTTTAATTTGCATAGAATGTGTGATGTAGATCACGTATTTTTCCAAGGTTAGGGGATGGGGGGGAGAGTTTTTATTGAGCAGAAGGTTAAACACGAAGCAGGACTGGTTAAAGCCCAGTGGTGTTCCTTTGGTTTGTAGTGTGATTGGGACGGCCTATTGTTCCGACCGTTATCACTGCTGTTCTCTTATTGAGGAAGGACCGAATGTAGTTGTACATCCTTTACCCGGGGTTAATAACTGAAACGTTTGTAATATAGATTTGTAGGTGACGTTGCCAAAAGCTTTAATAAGAAATAAGTGCAATATTCGTTTCGGTTCTGTTTTGCCATCAGCTTCGATTATCTTCTTAAGCTGTAAGAGAACGTCCTGGGTAGATAGCTGGGACTTGAATTTCAACATTGTTTCAGGCAGGAGGTTCATGTCCTCCGCATAGTTTTCGAGCCTGTTGAAGGCGGCATGCTTCATTAGTTTGCTTAGGCGTAATGTTAAAGAAATGAGGCGTACATTCTCCCTGCTCAGTTTCTTACCTGCTTTATGAATAAAGATAATTTTCGCGTCTTTCCGCTCTTGTAGTTTGTTGCATGCCTGCCAGTACTTGTTCATAATGTACGTAACGGACGCGATTGACATTGTGTCTATGTTCCTGGGAGCCTTATTTTTTACTTTCCTTGGCCCTGCCGCAGCTGTCCACAGTTTTCGAACTGCATACCAGACCTCCGCTTCTGTGATGTCTGCGTCTAAATTTGGATTAGGAGTACCCCCGTAGACTTGTTGTATGGTACCCTCATCTGTGTTTAGATAGCTCTCTGCAAACTCTGATTAGATCTTCAGTTCTGCTTTCACATTTGTATGGAGCCAATCCGACAATTACAGAAACGATCATTAAGAGTCATAACTCATTCTAAACCGGATCATCCCAGCAAATCGTTATTCGAAAATCTTACATATACTACCTTTCGATTTACTACGCCTACTGAAAACAGCTACTACCGTAAACAGCATCGTAAGATACAACTATCCTTTCCATATATCCCTATTTCGCACGTCATCACGTCCAACCAGCAATGTAACACTTGGAAACTTTAATCTGCCGCCCACTCACAACGTATATGCAGAACGACAGCTCGCTTTTATTGGTGCAAAAATATGGAATACCCTTCCCTACCAAGTAAAATACGCTCAAAATTTTACTCCTACAGCAAAAAAATTCTTTCCGCACATACCTACTAAGAACTAATGCTTCCTCAACGTGCTGCGCGCATTCGTTTTTATCATTATTATTATTTCTTTTTTCGACATTAACGATGTTTTTCATATTATAGAGTTGTTGCTTGTGATGTTTGTTTTAATTTTCCCATTTTTGCACTGGTATTCATACACATATATCTCCCCGCTGTCACAAGTTCTAATTGCATTCTACTAGAGTGCCTATGATTGTATTTCATTTTTTGCACCCATCACTAGCCTACGGCTACGGGTTCAGACAGTGCTGGACACATCTGTGTGTACTTTTAAATGTAAATAAAGAATTTGAATTTAAATTTAAATGTGCCTATACAGCTGAATTTGTTGCAAGGAACATGTTTATTCTGTGTCCAGGAGGTGTCATAAAAGAAGCCATGTCTTAGTTTTCAGTTGTCTGTTCATTCTTTCACATCCCTTTTTCCATTCTTCAGTTTGAAGTGTAAGAATATGTTCCTCGATTTGCCTGTCTTTGCAATGTTTTATTTGCAAACACCGATTTGCAAAGCGCTCTTTCCTGAGTCACTTGTGTTTTTGCTTCATCAAGCGTTTTTGGGGGCCTTTTTGTGTCTCCCATAGGTGTAAGAGTTTTGAGTCGTATATCTGCTGCTCTTTTTCAACTGGCATTACAACGCCAGTGGAGCTGGCATCCTCATTCAGGATGCTTACCTAGTCACTAAGGTTAGTGATCTCCTTTGGGGCTGTTTTGTTGCGAATTTCCGTGAACTTGTCCCAATCCCTGGTTCATTTTTGTTTAGGTTTGTTTTCGAGTTTCGTCTTTGCGAAGATAATGCTAAGGATGAAGTTATCACCACCAAGGGTTTGCTCGCTGTTGACCCACTTTTCGCCCTTGACGTTTTTAGAGTGAAGTCTGAAGATTTTTATTTATTTATCAAATACTGCCAACTGCCTCTTGGCAGTCAAAGCAGGAGTGGATACATTGTTCTTGAACAATTGCTAAAGTGAGTTAAACAGCGGCAAAGAAAGAAAACATGCTATTGACAATCAGCCATGAAGGAATGTGCACAATCAAAAAACACACAAAAAAAGAAAGAAGGAATACACTTTGAAAGGCGGACGGCAAAGCAAGAAGCGTTGTAAAGAAATACTTGCAGCATCATAGATAAGATGACACGGCTGTAACAAAAGATTCAACTGAGGGCATGTCAGCTACTACATAGGGTAAGGCGTTCCACTCAGCTGTGGTTCGAGGAAAGAATGATGAACGGTAGGCGTTTGTTTTAACCTGCGGCATTACAATTGTTTTGCTGTGCTTGCCTCTCGTTTTCCGGGATTCGTTGAAGTGCATGTAATTATGAAAATTTATTTTGACATGGTTGTTGACAATACTGTACATCATTTGTAGGCGGTGTAGTTTGCGGCGCATTTCTAGCGACGGGAGCCCAGCTCGTGTTCTCAGGTCTGAAACAGAGATACTTCTATGGTAAGCGTTAAAAATGAATCGAAGTGCTTTCTTTTGTACCCCTTCAATGTGATTGATGTTTTTCTTAGTATGAGGGTCCCAAACAGTGTCAGCGTAATCAAGAATTGGCCTAACGAGTGTCGTGAATGCTGCAAGTTTTTTTGCACTAGTGCAGTGCCTCATGCGGTGCTTTAATAACCACAGCTTTTTTAGTGACGCCGACACAACATATTCAACATGTGCGTTCCACGTTAATTTGGAGTCAATTATAACACCAAGATATTTGAAGTTGTCAACCCGCTTGACATCAGCATTGTTAATTTTGTAAGTATATATTAACGGTTTTTTCTTTCTTGTGACCATCATGTGGGATCATTTAGAGACATTTAGGTTCATACGCCAGGATTGACACCAACTGGTAATTGCAGAGAGGTAATCACGTAGCACAATTTGATCTTGCACAGATTCGATGACCTGGTACACGATGCAGTCATCGGCAAAGAACCGGCATTGTACAGAGGAATCCAAAGACAGGTCATTTAAATAGATCAGAAAAAGAAGAGGTCCAAGGACAGAACCTTGTAGTACACCGGATAATACAGGGGCAGATGAAGAAAGTGAGTTTTCAATGCAGACATACTGTTGTCGATTGGATAAGTAACAATCAAGCCAATTCAAAATTTGTTCATTTTGCAATACACTTTTTAGCTTAAGTAATAACCTTTTGTGACAGACTCGGTCAAACGCCTTTTCGAAGTCGAGGAACAGTATATCAATTTGCCCACCCCGATCCAAAGCTACCATGAGATCATTAGTAGTGTGTAGTAGTTGCGTAACCGTGGATAGGCCACGTCGAAAACCGTGCTGTCCCTCAGAAAAGAAATTATTATTTTCCAGAAAACTGCCTACATGCTTAAAAATAAAGTGCTCCATTACCTTGCTAGCGGTGCACAGGAGCGAAACAGGCCTGTAATTGTTGACACTAGCCTTATCTCCAGATTTGTGAATAGGGATGACCTTAGCCATTTTCCAATCATCGGGAATGGTAGCTTGATTCAAACTCTCGTTGAATATTATGAGCAGGTATTTCGAGCACCATTCTACGTACCTAAATAGAAAGTTGTTGGATATTTCGTCTGGTCCGGCAGATTTTTTTGTGTCTAAGTTTAACAGTGACGAAAAAATGCCTTGTTCCGTAATAAAGAGGTTCGGCAGCTCATATTTTGGGCATACATATTCAGGACTAAGATTGTCAGCTTGTAAAAATACGGAAGCAAAATACGCGTTGAAAGCCTCGGCAATACACTAAGTATCAGTGGTCTCGGTACCGTTCAGTCTGACTTTGGTCACCGGAGCTTTTTTGTTTGTTAAATGCATCCAAAACTTTCTTGGCGCGTTTGTAAGAAAATGGTGCATCTTAACGTTAAAAAAGTGGTATTTAGATAATTTAATTTTATATTTAAGTTCAGTGCGCAATGACTGTAGCCTTGAGCGAGTGGTGCAAGAATTGAGGCGTGAACAGCGTTTTAGTCGACGCTTTAGGTGCAGTATGTCCCGAGTAATCCATGGACTGTGGCGAGGTGCTTTCTTACACTTCATGGGAACGAAATTCTTAGTGCATTCATGTACTGAATGTTTAAAATGCTTCCATAAATCCTTGACGCTAAAGTTTCCCAGCTTGTGTTTTTCAAGAAAGGAGTCAAAATCCTGTTCTAAGTAGTCAATCACGCTTTCGTCGGCAGCATTTCTAAAATCCAAGAATTTCTTGGGGATGCTTCGTGTCACCTTTCTTGATAAATTGCTTTTAAAAAGAACAGATTCGTGATCGGATATGCCTGGCAAGACTTCAACAGTAAATCCTAAATCACTTACTTCTGCAGAAATAAAAACAAGATCGAGAATTGATTTCAAAAGTCGTAGTGACACGTGTTGGTATTTCCACTATCTGTTTAAGATAGTGGAAATATATATAGATAAAAAGCAATATCAAGCAGCAGTTCACAGTGCAGACATGAAGGCCTATAGACATGATGTGTCTATAGATACTGTCACGTTGTAGTGATGGCCGTCCAGCGGTCAGGAAGACACCAACCAGTCTTGGATACGAAGCTCTTTATTTGGGCTGACTTGCGCCCGCAAAAGAACTGAATCACTCGGCGGCGGCGTAAGCAACAAACGTGCTCATCGGTCGTCGAACTACGAATGTCCGCCGCTTGTGGCATTGCTCAATTTAAAGCCGGCAAGGAAACTTCGAGATAGCAGGTCGAGATCATCTACAGTAATCTGGAAAAACCTAGATGCAGCTGTTCAAGGATGGAAAAAATCGAGATTAGACTGGTCGCTTCTCGCGTCACGAACAAAAATGATAACAGCCCTTTCCTGCAGCCTTGAGCACGAACGAACAAACACTATAATGATACGTGGCATTACCCCCCTTCCAAAGAAGCATCGTCTCGATGCTTTAAAATGAAAATAAACACGGAGAATGCAAACTTCGAGTCCTTTAGCGTCCATAATAAGGTTTAAGGGCAGAGGGAAAAGCTTCAAGACTGGCCGTGTCATCGTCGTCGTCGGTGTTGTCGTAGTTGTCGTCGTGGTTGTCGTCGTGGTTCTTGTAGTGGTTCTTGTCGTGGTTCTCGTCGTGGTTCTCGTCGTTGTTGAGGCATGGCCTTGCGTTTTCGTCGATGGAGGATCTCAGCTATTGCGCTTAAAAGCAACCTCACCTCCAGAGACTGCTTTATTTAGTTTAACCTTCGAGGGCTGGGGGAGCGTCCACGTACGGCGTAACCTCGGCTAGGAGATACATAGCACGGGTGCGATGGCGACGGGGAACGTGATAGGCGGCTCGGCGATGGGCATTCTTCCCGACGCAAAAACTCTTCGGTTTCGGCTGGTCTCTGGCCGGGTCCGGGTCGTGGGGCGTCGTAAGAAAACCCTCGAATACCCAGTCTCCTGTATGGGCAGTACCGCAGAATGTGACCGTTTTCGCCACAGTGGAAGCATAGAGAGCGGCGCTGGTCGGGAGTTCTCCACTAGTCGCATTTCCTCGGCTGTGTGCGACGCTCGTAGGACGGGCGGATTGGGGCGAGAGGGCGGCGGTCCAGCGCAGCTGGCTGAGGGCGATAGGGGCTTGGGTCCCGTCGTCGAGGTGCAGGACGGCGCACAGCTGCGGCGTAAGTCATGGCTGGAGGCTCCAGAGGCTGCGTGGTCGTCGGCGTCACACCCAAGGCCTGTTGCACCTCGTCCCGGATGACGTCGGTGAGCGAAGTGAGCTGCGGCTGCGTTCCTGTTGGCAGCAATCGTCGGAGTTCTTCTCGCACAATTTCACGAATAACCTCCCGCAGGTTATCGTTGTTAGCGGTGTCCAGGCAGCTTGCTGAAAAAACGCGCTGCTGGCGGTCGTACTAGCGGGCTCGGGCATCAAGAGTTTTTTCCATGGTGGCTGCCTCTTCGACGAATTCCGCTACGGTTTTCGGTGGATTCCGTACGAGGATGGGAAAGAGTTGCTCTTTAACTCCTCGAATAAGCAGCTTTACTTTTTCTTCTTCCTTCATGTTTGCGTCGGCACGCCGGAAGAGACGCTTCATCTCCTCAGTGTACATTGCAACAGTCTCGTTTGGATGTTGTATGCGAGACTGTAGCAGCTGCTGGTCTCTATGCTTTCGCACGACGTTCGTGAAGGTCTTTAGAAGCTGCTCCTTGAAGGTTTCCCAGTTCGTGAGGCTAGCTTCCTCATTCTCAAACCAGATTCTTGTTGGTCCCCCCAAGGCGAAGAAGACGTACGTGCCTAAGTTTCGTGGCATCGTCCCAGTTGTTGAAGATAGCCACACGGTCTAACTGCTCCAGCCATTCTTCGGGGTCGGCGCCAGGCGAAGCTTCGAAGGTTGGTGGCACCCGGGGCTGCTGAAGAATGATTGGAGTCATCGTCTGGGGCAAGCTCATGGTAGACGTTGCTGCTGGCTTTCGCTTCCGGGTAGGGTCCGGCAGAATCCTGAACTCAGGTGCGTCCTTTTGCGGCCGTCGGCTTGCGCGGTGGACTGGACTCCGGTCCAGCGGTAGATGACTCAGAGGGCTGGCGTCACAACTTGCAGGGGGTGTCACGAACATGAAAGGCTACTCCGCACCTCCACCAGATGTCACGTTGTAGTGACGGCAGTCCAGCGGTCAGGAAGACACCAACCAGTCTTGGAAACGAAGCTCTTTATTTGGGCTGACTTGCGCCCGCAAAATAACTGAATCGCTCGGCGGCGGCGTAAGCAACAAACGTGCTCATCGGTCGTCGAACTACGAATGTCCGCCGCTCGCGGCATCGCTCAATTTAAAGGCGGCAAGGAAACTTCCAAATAACAGGACACGATCATCTACAGTAATCTAGAAAAACCTAGATGCAGCTGTGCATGGCTGTGAACAATCGAGATTAGACTGGTCGCTTCTCGCGTCACGAACAAAAATGATAACAGCCCTTTCCTGCAGCCTTGAGCATGAACGAACAAACACTATAATGATACGTGGCAATACACTGTTACCCAAGCGTGTGTGTTAACTGGGGTTGTTCAGTGTTGTGAGCCCTAATGCTTGTATGGTTTCCTAGAGTAATTTTCGTTATGGAGCTTCTTTGGTACATCCGCCAGGGGTCACGTCAGGGGTTGTAGCACATGGTGTTTGGGTGTTTTTTGGATATGTAGCTGCAAGTGGGCCAGCTTAAAGCTGAAGCCTCTGCAGTTCCATACCCAAATTTCATATTTATATTGTGGAGCCATGCTGCGTTATAGAAGGTTGTGGCATCGTGGTCAAATCCAAGTAGGCGGGCCTCGATGGTTTTAGTTTATCCATTATTTTCTGCATGCAGGTGGCTACATGTTTTACTTATTGCTCTAGTGTTGCAAAGCCAATATCTATCTTCGCAAATTTGGCGGTAACGATGCCTCGGAAGGTTGCTAGTTTTGTTGATATATTGCTGGTTCTTTCCGACATACATGTCTTCCCGGAGTTTGGTAGGAGCTTTCAACCGCTTCGAAGTGTCAGCTTCCGATGCCTCGGCCTTTCATTTGGATTATTCGACTTGATTTGTAAGAAGCGGTCTTTTAGTTACTGTTCTACCGTCTTTTTCTATCGCGTTATTGGTCGAAGCCTGGGACGTGCTGTCTAGCGTTCCAGGCCAAGTGGCCCTATTTATCTGAGACGCTTGTAAGAGGCGTTCATTTTCAGCCAGCTCCTTCTTAAGGCTGGTAATTTCTAGTTCTCGGGATTGTAATTGGACTTCAAATTCTTTGTCATAAGTTGGGAGGCCTCAGCTGGCCAGCTCACCTTTTTCTTGGGGCGGCTGTCGATTTGTCCGCTGCTCGATCTTGCGTTCTCCTTCCCTGCTGGGCTCCCCGGTGGCGGATGGGAGCTGGAGTTGTTTCAGCTCTGGATGCCTAATGTTTTCGGTTGCACTCTGTTTCCTTCTCCTGGGTCTTGACGGGCGTCCTGACAATGTATGGTGGTTGTCCCTAGCATAGGTGTCTGGTTGCGAAGAGGGTTTCCTTGTTTGCTCTTGTTAATCAGCCGGATTAGCAGTTCCGGCTTCCTCTGTTGTGGCCCCCGTTGCAGACGGTGCAGACGGGTTGGCAAATCATCAGTGCCAACACACGGGTTGCTACGGGTTGGCAAATCACTCACCCCCTCAGCGGGGGTGAGTGATTTTCTCCGCAGGCGGCGGCTGAGGTGCGTTTTGGATTTGCAGTAGACGTCGGCCCGGTGTCCTACTGTCCTGCAGTTGAAGCAAACGTCATGTTGCTTCCTGAAGGGGTGGAGCCGAGAGACGCCGCAATAATATATTATTTTGCTGCGTAGCTGCTTTCCCAAAAAGTTGATCTGAATCGGTCTGGATTTTGTGATCTTTCAGGGATCCACAAATTCTATTCCTCGGTTTCTGTTTCTGAAACCTGGGCACATAGCTTCGGGCAATTCGTCCTGCGTAGGCGCTGAAAATGTCCCGTTGACGCAGTCTTCGGGCACCGCCACGTACTACGTCACATTACACGTTTGAGCTTGTAGATTGAGTTTTTCGTTTTTGGTTAGTACAGTCACCTGTTGACGGTGGGGCGTGCTAGCGGGAGGGTGCTGTCGGCCGCACAGACTCGGATTATGTCTTCATTTTTTTTGTCTCATACAGCAGCCTGGCCACTTCGCACGTGCAGAAGATTACTAGTCCAGGCGCAAGGTCCTTCATATTCCAACCTTGCGGTGGGCAGACCATTTTGTAATCGTCGGTCCGTAAGCGCCAGAGAAGTGCTTTCTTGAGGAGGGCAAGTAGCTTTTTCCCATTCTTTCGCGCTGAAAAATTGTAGCTGGACTTGCCTTGGCCTTGCCGCTGCCTAGGCACATCGTCTATCGTCGCACGTATGCACGGTTTCCCATTTTCCGTCCGCGAGCTCCGACAGTCATATTTACTCGCCTTCCTTGGTGTATCCCATCACTGTAAGTCCTAGGGCGTTCAGTTCCTGGTGAAGAAGTAGCGAGCTACATGTAGCTCGATTGCTAGGTCGACAGTCGGCCGGCGACTGGCCTAGGTGTCCGTAGGTTGCCAAAATCCGGCTTCAGAAGCCATAGGACGATGGTCCGAATGCCTTCCAAAAGATTCGACCCCGAGGGCTGACTCTTTCGGCTTCGAGGCGGGTGACCTTGCGACCCACGTCAGCACAGCTCCATCAGCTTCATTTCCCTGCGGTTATTCACGAAGGTTTATGTTTTATGGTTTAAAAGGTTTAACGTCCCAAAGCAACTAAGGATAAGAGGGACGCCATAGTGAAGGGCTCCAGAAGTTTCGACCAGCTGGGGGTCTTTAACGTGCACTGACATCGCACAGTGAGTAAATGCTGCTCATTGCCGATAGAGAGGTCGTAGCCTTGAACATGCTGAGTGACGCTCCTTCCCCTTCGCTCGAGCGCCGGTGGCAGCGCGTCGCAAGAAGGAACTAGAAGATTCGATAACCCGGTCGCCGGGCTTTACCGATGGGGACTGGCGCACTCACGGGAGTGAGAAGGAAATGGTACAGTTAGTGTTATGCATATGTGCGCGCCTACGCGAAGGAGACGCGGAGTATGCCTATAAATGAAGGGCACTGACCGCTGTCAGACAGACCAAGCCGCTGTTCAAGCTTCAGAAAAGCGCGCCCGCTCGACTCCTGGGCCAACACAACTCGCCCAGCCAAGAATCAGCGAGGCAGCGTGCACCAGCCTGCGAGACGGCTCCGTCGAGGTCCTCTGGTCGTCGGACCGTCCCAGTGCCCGGAGAAGAAATTGTGTTCTGTTTGTCTCTCCCCTGTGTAGTGCACTTTATGTGCATGTATTTTTGTTGTAGCCTCTCCCGGGTTTTTCTTTGCACGAGTTACATTGTAATGTAAATCACTTTCTATTTGTTCGTACGAGTGATGAAGAAATTCTCTATATCATTCCTTTGCTGCAAAACTTGTTTTGTTTGTCAACATTTGGCTCTGACCCATTCTCTGGCTGGCACCAAAAAACTGCCGTCTTTGCACGTGAGTTAACTCACCTTGCCACTCTGAGTTCAATGCGTCTCCTTTCTAGCCGAGACAGCTACCTTCACAGTGCACGCTTAAGAGCGCGAAAGAGTGAGAATAAGCCTATGCGGTCGTTAAGCTGGAGGCATCACCTTAAGTGCCAATTCAATAGCCCCGTTCGATGACTTACTCTTCAAAGTGTAATTCACAAAATCCGAGTGAATTACCTACTTAATAGTTTGCCCGATTGAGAACAATTCGCCATTTTCGCGGCCTCCAAAATGGAGGCGTACGAACCGCTACTGGTCTGTTGCCGATTCGCACACCTGCTCATATAGCCATCGTATCAAAAAGTGCAATGCGTTGAATACAGCGGTTAGTGTGCTGCCTACTGGCCACTCGTCATATGGGGAAGAAAGGGATAGGCACCCTTTCCAATGAGTGCCAGCAATCGCCGATTGAGGCGCGGCTTGCAGAGCGTGCGATAGTCTCGCTCTGAGATGCCGCCATTGCGATGTACACAAGTTTTCCTTGGCGATTTTGTTGGTGCCTGCCATTTTTATGGCGCGTGCCATAGGTTTGATGTGTGCCTATCGTGACAGTGAGTCCTCTTTGAATTGTCGCATAGCAACAATGCCCCAGGCAAAGCGGACTTCTAAAGAACGCACGTACTTTTTTCAGTCTGGTGTGACAGTGCGCGTCACAGTGTGACGCCACAGCAGTTACTTAAGTTTAGCATTGGTGCATATATTATGACTTATTATCTTGGTTAATATGTCCGCGTTAAAAAAAGAAGGAAAAAATTCGCAACAACGTCTTTCGCAAAGAGGATGCGGCGCACTTGGGCTTCAAAACACAACCAGGCGGCGACACAAATAGGCGGGCGCCCTTGGAAGTGATTCAAGCCTGTACCCCTCCGACGTTGTCAGTCAGCACACTTGCCAGTGTTTTCCATAAACAGTATTCTAAGAATTGTGAGCAGACAATGGTACGGCCGTCTTCTAACTACTTAGAAATAGAGCACGATTTGGAGCAGGGACAGAAGTAGCTGGTCGTCCTCATTTCTCATCCTTCATTCCTATTTCAACCCCCCCTCTAGTGTTCAATGGACTAAGAACTTGCCAAAGCTTCCGTTCTGCTAACTACTTCGGGTTCTTTTGTCTTCATTCCTTTTCGCTCACTTGCACACGTCGGAGTCAAGCAACAACAGCTTTCTGGTTATGCAGAAACACGATGAGAGAGATAGCGTATTGAAACAAGATTGTACTCGAAGCTATCACCTGAAAATTAGCGCAAATGAAGGGGCGTACAAATTTATTACATGCATTTCCAGGGAAACCGATGTGCAGAAATCAGTGCACAACGTCGGGCCCATTGTTGCGGTTTCCTTCAGAAACTTCTAGCTTTGGACCGTTCGGACAACGGTAAAACAGAATACTCTACAATCGACTGAGATGGAACACGTCATGAAGCGAGGTCGGCCTAGAAAATTGTCTCGAGAGGGAACTACAGACCAGAGTCCGTGGGAGACTGAGCAATGATTGTCGATGTGTCCAGGCGAGGTGGAAGCCTCAATCAGATCGCTGCCGCACTTCGCATCAACCCAGACCATTCGGTAGATTGCACACTGATAGAAATGTTGCATCGATACGTGACGGCGGCCTGATTTGAGAGGCTCCCGAAAATTCACAATTTCCACCAGTGAGGTCACTTTTTACCGCATTCCCTATTGGCACGGCTACACTGAAACATGGGAAGGCAAAGCCAGTTGAATGAAACCGACTTGATTTGAAGCGTTACCGCCGAAATTATGCCCACTATCTGCAGGACCACGGAAACACTCTAGCCCGCTACTACATGGAGGAAACGAACTGCAGTGTGCGGTATTCGCGAAGCTTCGAGAGAGCCCGGCGCGGCGTGCCAGCTGTGCGCCCCCTGCTAAGCACGAAAAGCGAAAATGCGAATATCTTGGTTTGCGTGTCGTCATGCTGATTGCTTCAATCCGGCGGAGCGGAAAAAGTTCACTGGGCCGTATTCGACATCCTTGCTGAAGCTCCGAAAAACTTCGCGAGAAAAACCCTCCTGCACATCAAGAGCACGCCAGCGCACAGCCGTGTCATAGAACAGCCCTCGTTTCAAAAACCTCCGGTGGCACTTGCGTCTCCTGACGTACTCCGAATGCGAAAGCATTGTGTACTCCTCCTGTTTGCGCCAGTCCATTGGCATTTTGTGCGTTTGTGTAGCTTAGTAAGCGTTGTTCATGACACCGCGCAACCTCTTGCGGAGCTGGCGCGACGCTGCTCCGGACTTACCCGAGCTTACGAGTAACTCGCGTGAGCTCAGGTAAGTGCCCGCACTTTCTGTCCAAACTTTCTGTCAACACTATCTGTTCGCACTTTCCGTTAACGCCACAAGTGCGCACACGCGCGATGAACTGTACAGACGGTAAAGCTAGTTTTCAGAACGGGGCGTCTAAGGAATATACAGGTGGTACATGAAAGAAAGTCGATCTTTTGCACCTGAATTAGAAAAAACAGCTACTAGGTGTAATAGGTACCGTTCGTGCCCACTCCACCCAGGAGCTTTTGTGCGTCTGGTGAAGTATTTTAATAGAGCGTCCCTGCGAGCCTCAGTCGCTTTGAGGTTGCCATAAACAAAACCGAAACTTAATAAACCTGAAGGAAACCTAAACGTTTTGATTGAGGTTACAATTTCTGTCCTAGCATTATATATGGCACCGACATTGCTCATTAACTGAAAAGAAAAGCAGAGTGAAGGCGGTGCGATTGAGATTTTTCAACTATATTGCTCTGCTATCGCTTTCAGCCGTATTGCATGGCAGGTATACCAACATCAGTAGCAGAGTAGAGCGCGCACTGTTCACTATTAAATGCGTATCCTTTTAGATGACGCGCATCCGCAGGATGCACCTGCTTTTCTGTGAATTGCCTCTGCCCTTCATCTGCTTTCGCTGCCTGTGTGTCATGGCCCCGAAGATTCAGGCACGACATATTTATATGGCGGCCGTAATGTAGATGAAGCAGCGTCTCGTGAACGGGCTCCCGGTACTAACAACGCGGTGGCACAGAGGACGGTATGCCACCATAATAAAATACCTACGCCTTTGTTGTGGTAATTTTTATGTATATATGAAAATTTAAAGAGCGCATGATGATGGGTCAACATAGCTTTGTGTTATCTGGCATAATTACCAGACACGGTTCAATGTGCGCGCGACCCCGAGAATGGGAAGAAAATTGCGTCGAGTGATCTTAGGCACAACCATGTTTTGCGCTGAATACGTTCGTAGCCTATACAGGTCGTCCACAGTTCCTGTGCCCACGGAACGATACGCAGAAAAAATGCGCGCTACGGATTTCATAGAGTTTCGCCGCTGCCCTAATCTCTGTTATGTCTATCTTATTCACGTTAAAGAAAACACATTGCAGGGCCACATCATCAAAACGATACAAACAATTATTCTGGGCACCTGGTGGATGTTGACACCGCTTAATGTGTGGCATATCAAACACAAGTGGCGAGGTAATCAATCTTTGAGAGTGCAAATATATACAGTTTGTGATTACATAAATTCCAAGTACATAACAATAAGAACCATCCACCATTTTTACATAGCAAGAACATGTCTTCTTTGGTGTTAAATAATCTGAACTGTGTACAATAATGCCACCGATTTGCGCGCGAAAATACTTGGACATCTCAGGAATGCAGCTAAAGCGTGAATTTAAAACAGTTCTCAGATATTCAGAACAACCTGAAATAGGTTGTGGCATGCCAAGAGAACATATTTGGTGGCTCTTTTTGTACTGAGCAGTAATATCTTTCTTGGCACCAGTCAAATGAGCTGGAAGTTGCAAGTGCCTGCCCAAACTCCGATAAGTTTGGTGCATAATGCACCGTTCAGCAATCTGCATGGGAACAAGCTTGGCTGCTGACACAAGCCGCTGTGCATGGCCAATCCCATCTTCAAAAGTAAATGTGGACATTCCCCACAATGGGCCAAACATACGTGTAGCTTTGGAAAGGTGAAGCAGTTGATGAACATTGAAAGTCATCACTGCATTGCCATAGAGCCTAGCTACCTGTTCAACGAATGACAACAGCAACCTTTCAGCTACACAGATGTCACTTTCAGTTACAGTGTCTTTTAAGAACAAAGACACTGCCTTTACAAGGAGTGCAAAGTGTACCAAGTATGGCCGAGGCAGCAGATCGGATAAACATGGAACACTATAAAACAAAAGCCAGTAACGCCATTCAGCTGCTTTCCAGTAAGCACGCTCCGAGAGGGGTCGCCCAATCCTCGAGAAGGTGATGGGAGGTCTTATTAATCGCAATCTGGAATCTAACAGCCTGACATGCCGCTCGACATAGAATGCAGAGCCTGTTAGCGACAGCCATAGGTCAACAAGTTGTTTCGTCACACCCTCGAGGATGCAATGCATCTAGTCCGGAGGTAGGCCCCACACAAGGTCAAGGCCCTTCAGTTTTATCAACGAAGATGGCCCCTTAAAACCTTCGACTGCTGCTTGCTGTACCCCTGCTTGTCGCATCGCTTCCAGGACACGCCCATGGGTCCGTTCACAGGCTAGCTGGCCGTGGTACAGGTATTTGACCGTGCCTGTAAAAATTGCATGTAGGCTTCAATTCCTTTTCATTAATAATCTGACCCACAATATTCAGCCTAAACCTTCCAAATGCAACACTGCACCTAAGCTTGCAGCACTTTGTGTATTATATAGAAAGACATGTTCAATTTATATTTTTAGCTGCACAAGAAATTTCCAGTAATTAAGGAGCTTAGCTTTTCCAGAACATAGAAATATGCATTTTATGACATTTAAAACATTGCTCATGTGATTAACAATAAACCTCATGCATCTGTTACAGAGCAATAAGTAGGCACTGTACACAGGACCTAAAATGAACGCCTAGCTGCTTGGTATAAGTGTTTTGCTTTTACTTACCATTAAATCCACACTTTCGTAATACCACTATGACACCTAATTGTCAGTTAGTCAGTATTGCTGCGGACCCATTAAGAAATGAACCCCCTTTGAAAGTGTGAATTAAACTTACCATCAACACATGTACCTTCCTCAAGGCACCAGATGCACCCGTAATACCCATTAAACTGCTTAATGTTGAGGACAGATGCTCTTGCCGGCGAGTCCACACAACACATAACCGCATGTACAGATGACTTCACAATTGTTCCAGCATGGGACCAAACAACTGTCCCAATACTGTTGACCTCGTCAACAAACCTGCGCATAAAAATATGCATAGGTGGGTGGTCCTTTGCAAACCACACCCCTGATAGTGCAACATTTTTCCACCGAAGTTCTACGGGCAGTTCTTTTACCATGGCCTGAATAGGCCAGATGGAACTCTTGGACGACTCGAACACAGGCGCCCCGTCAGTGTTAAAAGTCAGTGTGATGTCACTCCATGACATGTTGAGTTGTCGCCGCTGATGACACCGGACCACGCAAGCGCAGTATGCAGAAACACTCTCCTCAATTCGTCACAGTGAAGCCACTTATATAGGAAATCATATTGAATGACGATGACGATATGTACACTGAAAGAAACGAAACTGAAACAAGAAAGACGCATACAACAGCAAACACTAAAATGTCAGTGGACTAACGCAATTGTTACAATGTGGGCTATGAGTCATAGAACAGGGAGTAGCCAAATGGCAGAGGTGCTCAAATTTCTGTCATTGTTTACTGCCTCCCATTCGGTGCCATACTACTCTGCACCTGTTAACTATTACCAGACATCCAATGTGAAATGAATATTGAGTACATGAACGTACCTTTACATAATATTTTCTCAACATTTGTTCACAGGCACTCAACTGCCTGTATCAAATGTGCCGGCAAAGTGAGTTTGAACGCCTTGTGACCGCAAGCAAGCTGGTGATGTTGATTTGGCACAAGTGTATGCCGCTTCAGTACACATTCCCTAGGAAATCACTTTTCCATGCGCACTCATGGCCGAATTAGTACATTGCAGTGATGCAAATGAGTGTAAATGATGCAAACGTCTTGCTGAAAACTCATAAGTACAGGGACTCCAGAACTATTTTTTGAGTGAGGGCAAGACCTCGTTTGTTTTATTTGATTATTTGTTTTATTTAGATACTTATACATTTGACCCTGCATATATTTATTTCGCACTGTTCAAAGACTTATTTGTTAATGCATATAAAACCTACATTCAAATAGGCACCTTAAGATCCACACAAAGAGCGATCAACCACGTTAAAAATGGTACATTTTCTTTAGGCTACTAAAATGAAAGTTTTCTGATCCAGTGGTCAATGAAGCCGACAAGCTCAGCTTCACTGCGCTTTATATTAATAAGCCCTGGAATGTAAGCATTTGTCAGAGACCTGACCAGGCTCGCAATTGGGGATACAACAGGAGCCTGTGGAAAAATGTTGGGAGGAAGGAAGGGGGAGAACGCCCCCTTCCCCTCTTTCTCCTCCCTTCATTCTGGAGGCCTTGCATAACCACTTCATTGCACCACATGTGCACCTACCTGAACAATTGCTGAAGTCCTGGCTCTCTTGTTTACATTGGACACAGTTTGCCTAGGAACTTGAACGCTGGTTCCCTGCTGGAGGTAACGCCTGTAGCGCTGTCGTGGCTTTCCTGACATCGCGATATCAGTTGAAGCCACCACGGAACGCCAGCCCTTGAAGCTAGCGTTTTGCGCGCTTTTATCTCAGGTGAAGTCTCACTATTCAGAGAAAGAGAAAAGGAAATCCAGAACGCCTGAGAGGACAAGGATATGGATTCGGCTGTGCGGTAGACGCGAGCTGGTCCACAGCTAGGGTGGCTAGACTAGCCTACCACAGTTCCACAGCTCATGGCGTATACCGAGACGAGAAATGCAAGAACCACGGTGGCCGTGCATGGCTGTATTATATTTGGGTGGGTCACACATATGTCAAACGATTATATCTCTGAGCAGCAAACAACGAACGCGCCGCGTAGTGCGCCCTAGCTTCCAACAATCTAATGTGTGAACGTCCTGTACGAAAACATATACTATCATTTTAATACATGTATTCACCTGGCGCGATATGGCTCAGTGGCCATGGCGTCAGATGCTTACCGCGAGGACACGGGATAAAAGGTCCACCCCCGCGGGCCACGTTTCAGTGAGATTGATTGATTGCATCGCGTCCTTTATTAGAAGCCATCCATGTTGATGCATATTGCTGGAAGCATCTGTGGCCACCCCGGGCGCGTGCTGATCCGGTCGCCGCCGGTCTCCCTCAAATTCTCAGAACTTTTTACAGAGCAAAGCGACAGCCGTATGTGCTGCATTGTGCGGCTGGAAGAACCCTACGGGCCCGGCTGGCATCGCAACCGGTAGTTCTGCGGGCTTTGTATTGAGCTCCTGTTATTCGATCCTAGCATTCCAAGATGCGCGTATTCGGCGACGACGGCACATATCCACTGATGAAAAACTTCGGTCTTAAGGCCAGGGAGAGCGCAATTGCTGATTGTCAGGTGGCGGACTAGTCTGCGTGCCCCTCGCACCTCCGGCGTTTGCTTGCTTCTCAGCGCGGAGACGAGATACATTAAAAGGCACGGGCCATATACTGTGCGATAAATGCCGTGCAGTGCAACGTACTCGAAATTAATCCGGATACTTCTGTCACGGTGCTTTTTATATATGTGTGTGTAGCTTGGGCACCGTCGATTGGGTACCCCACAGCGCGCCTAGGTGTGTAATGCACCGGGAGAGCGTACGTGCCTATGGCGCACTAGATTATACAGGCAGGCAGGGTCAATATAGAGAATTAAACTTGCTTTTGTGGAGCATATATATATGCGCAATTTATGCGTAGTCAATTAAGGCGTGGACTGCATGCAAGAGCATCCGCACTGCACACGTCTTCGTGTGATTCCATGACCTCATTGTAAACTGTGACGCATTGCACGATCTCTAGAACACTAGATCGACAGAGCAGTTCGCCATGCATTTCAGACGTTTGTGCTTGATACGGTCGAATAGCGTCTGTAAGACATGTTAGTTCCTGCTCTGAAATAATTAGGGAATCACCACTGCTATTACAACGTAGTACAATAAGTGTCCATGCAAAAAAAAGGGGAAAGGACAAGATGGGCCTGTTTTTTTTTCTTGTCTACTGAGACAAATTTTGTTACTAAGTGACCACCCTCCTTTCCTTGCAGTTTAAGCAAACGACCATGTGGCATTTTTTAGGCAGTTTTAGGATCGCCGTATGATAAACAAGGTAACTGCTACCTGCTATTCGTACAGCAAACGTGACAAGGCTAGCCTGTCAAACAGGCGTCAAAAAGCTGTAATGAGGAAAGGAGTTTGAATGTCCGTGCTACTCGAAGTTCCAGGATGCTGTCCGCATGTAATGATAAGTGAAATAAAACTCGCAAATAAATCAGACAAACGTTGATGGACACACCGTCGGGCCCTCCAACAGTAATTCCTAACGGATGCAAAGACATACAGACCAACTAGTGTGTGATCATTCCCCTCCAGATGAAGCCACTGCTGCGTTTTAATTTTTCTATCAAAAACAAAGGCATATTTCTGTCTGTTTAAATACACTAGCGATGCTAATGAAATAGCGCTAGTGATGCTAGCGCCAATCAGATGTGCCGGCATGCGTGGTTCGCGCACAACAGCTGGCCATGCTCGCCCTATGCCTTCACTTGCTCTCCTTAGAGTGCGTTGGTGCGAGTTATCATAGTGCGAGTGTAGGCGGGCATTAATATTTCTTGAAGAGTGCGTGGGACCGAAGCGTGACTTCAAAAGTGTTGGTCCTTGTGGAATATGTGTGCGACCTGACAGTCGCGACCATTCAGCACGGCGACATCGAACATTTCGCGCCTAAGAATGTCGCGGATTTCGAGCCTGGAAAGCTATACCAGGACTACTGGCGCGGCGACGATGCCACCCAAGGTGGTTATTACGACGCAAAAATCCTTCATCTCACCGGTAAGTGGTTTGTGCTAGCGTTTTGCAATTCACTACCAGTTCTTTATGTGCGTAAACGTGTTATGGCAGGTGTGCAGTGCGGTTCGGAGTGCATTTCATAGCAGTTGCCACTGCGCATGTATCCTTTTGTTTTTGCACAAGTGTGCAGTCCGCGGATAATGATGGGCTTGTGCTTCTCTTGACCTTGCCTGTACGATTTGGGGGTTTCGAGTCGGGCACACTTGGAGTTCAGGCTCGTGTGCAGAAGCGAGCTGTCTTGTTAGGCTGGAGCAGTGTACTTCGGTTGTCGTTTGGATGTCTCTTGCTGTGTTCAAGCTCTAGAACTGCCCCTGCAATGCAGCACCCGCGTTTTGAGGCCCTCTAGACAGGCCTATGCACGCCTGTGCTGCATAAACTTCGACTGCATTAGTCCTGTGTGATAGTGAAACGCTTCCTTCAGATTAATCTCGTAGCTGAAATGCAGACTCTAATTGTTAAATTGTGTGGGGACGCCTTCATCCCTTGCGTTCGCTTTCCCTCAACGCACTAGTTTCCTGTAGTTAGCTCCTCCGCAACGCACCCTTCTCAGTTTGGTTACTCTAGCTAACAGGGGAGGGCGCTCGCGTCGCAGCGACAGCAGCGCCACGCATGGCGTGTTTTGCCGCTCGCGCGCGAGGGAAGGCTCGCTCTCTTCTCCCTGGGATCGGGAAGCACGCGGACGTTTCCGCGCGCCACTCCGCTCTTCGCCGCGGGCGCCTCTTGGTCGGAACTTGCTCCCGCCGAGCCCGCCCCGTCGGGCCTCGGAGTTTATCCCTTTGCCCTACCGTGGGCGAACGTTCGCTCGTAACCGTGCTGGTGAGTCGGACTTCCTCGATTCCTCAGTGTATTTTGTTGCTAGCTGGCGTTATTGTTGTTATAGCAATAAATGCCTTGTTTGTGTCAGCCAGTGTGTCGTTCCTTTGTTCCCGCAGTGCACGGCCCGCCGTGGTTGGCGTGCGCTCGGTAGCGTACGCGACCACGGGGTGGGGTCAGCGCGGTTTTGAACTGTGTCAGCCGCACTTTAACGGGGAGAACGTGTTTATCCCCCCCATTTTAATCCCCACATCTGGCAGCCCAACGTGGGGCCTGCTCTTGGAACATTGGACGCCTGTCAGTTCGGTTCGAGGAACGCTCTTTGCCCGTACTTGACAAGTGGTAGGCCTAGTGTGAATTTTGATCGCTAGGACCTGCGGCATGCTTTCTTGAGGGCGAGGTGTATTGCGCTGCAGCATGTTTGAACATTTCGACATGCTCAGCATGTTTTTTTTGTGAAGTTTTCTTCCTGGAGTTTCTTCAAGAACCACTTGGTCCGCATCGAGGGAGCGCGAGGCCTAGCGCCCGCGGAGTTGCCGAGCCCGAAGCGAGTGAGTACGGAAACCGCGTGGGTGGTCCGAGTTTTCTGTACATATTTTCTCGCTGTCTCTTTTTCGACTCTGGGAGTCGCGGCTCCAGGAGCCGGGTGGCCTGTGGCCACGGGTGCCTCTACGAGCTCACTGGTATTGCAGCTCGGCACCAGGCGTTCCGACACCGTCCGATACGGTGGGCGCCGATCACTCAGAAGCTGCTTCGTGCAGTGAGTGGGGTAGGACCATCCCACAACGCTGATGTCTCCTCGCGGCTGCGCGCACGAAACCCGTTTCGGGTCTTTCTTTTGTTGGGGGTCGTCGACCGTCACTATGGTAGTGAGGCCTAAGGCTATTCATAGCTGCCTGCACCTTGTCAAAAGTGACACGACCACCGGACCGTAGTGTTGAGAGGGGGCGCACTTTGCTGGCCGCCCGTTTTTTTTTAACCTCGCATGAACCGAGCATTCTCGTTCAACTCAAGAAAGGGCTTTGTTCACTCGAACTTTGCGTTGCACGGCCGCCCGACACCTTTTGCTAGCGAGTTCAGCATTGAGCCACGAGGCTCTTGTGTACGCCGTTTCCCCTCCCGTGACCTACGTTGAAGGCATGCGGAGTGTGTTTTGGCAATCTTTCAGATCCAGCGGAGCCACTGCGGCTTGCTGTCTTGTGCACATCGTCTCGCTGCCGCCTGCTGCGACGGAGCGGCCTGTATCCTGTTCGCCGCATCCTACCGGGGCAGCCGTGGCGAGACCAGAAAGCAGCCACCTCAGGCTGCTGTTGCCCTGGCGACTACTGCGGAATCTTGGCCTGCAGTGGTCAACCGGCCCTCCTCTTCGCGGGCCTGCGGGCACATAGTCCGCGGGCCATGCGAGTCGTCCCAGCGGAGACCTTCACGCCGCCTTCGGAATACCGCGGAAGACTGTGTGCACTCTGTCGGCGTGACCTCCGCTGCAAGACCTGCCTCAAGTGCATGAAGACCAGGAGACTCCTCCATAGCATGTAACTTGCAGGCGCGGGGGTCTATTTAAGGTTGGGGGGATGTGGGGACGCCTTCGTCCCTTGCGTTCGCTTTCCCTCAACGCACTAGTTTCCTGTAGTTAGCTCCTCCGCAACGCACCCTTCTCAGTTTGGTTACTCTAGCTAACAGGGGAGGGCGCTCGCGTCGCAGCGACAGCAGCGCCACGGATGGCGTGTTTTGCCGCTCGCGCGCGAGGGAAGGCTCGCTCTCTTCTCCCTGGGATCGGGAAGCACGCGGACGTTTCCGCGCGCCACTCCGCTCTTCGCCGCGGGCGCCTCTTGGTCGGAACTTGCTCCCGCCGAGCCCGCCCCGTCGGGCCTCGGAGTTTATCCCTTTGCCCTACCGTGGGCGAACGTTCGCTCGTAACCGTGCTGGTGAGTCGGACTTCCTCGATTCCTCAGTGTATTTTGTTGCTAGCTGGCGTTATTGTTGTTATAGCAATAAATGTCTTGTTTGTGTCAGCCAGTGTGTCGTTTCTTTGTTCCCGCAGAGCACGGCCCGCCGTGGTCGGCGTGCGCTCGGTAGCGTACGCGACCACGGGGTGGGGTCAGCGCGGTTTTGAACTGTGTCAGCCGCGCTTAAACGGGGAGAACGTGTTTATCCCACCATTTTAAACCCCACAATTGCAAAGAGTAGTCATGCATGAAGGGCGAAAAAATCTCCCAATAAGCGTGAAATATATTGCAGCACGGTTCATGTCACTGTTATTGGCAGTGAAATTATTGAACTGCCCTTCTGAACTGCCGCTGCTCACCAGGCGCCTGCGTATACCATTTATTAGGTCTTTCCAGCATGCGCATTAAACGATTGCATCTGTTAACTATGCTTCCCTGTAATGTATTCCTTTCTTAAGCTATTCATTTTCAAACGTAACAAGGTATAGAAAAATGTGAAGTGCAGAAAGGTCTTTTATATATATGCTTATGAACCACTAGCCGACACAACTTGCATGCTGCCTCATTTGAGTACAGCTGTGTGCAAGATACCAGGTTCCACCAAGCGCAGTGATGGCTGGGAAAGGAAACTTAACCAACACAATGTGCTGTTGAAAGCGGTGGATCCCACAGCACCAGTTTGAGTGGGAGAATGTGCACATTAGAAGTGCCACCTGCGACCGCGAGAATCATGAATTTCTAGTCAACTGTCAACAGTGCCATGATGGTGAAACAAAGGAACCTTTGCTGTATAGCACGATTGTGTGTGTTGGAGTGACGGCCACCCATTGAACTATCCGTAAGAGGCACCGTTGCTCACCTCTACTTTGTAAGTACAGTGGCAAGCATAAAGGTTCTGCATGCCACTTGCTCACAGTGAATAACGAGAGAGTGAAAACCAGTGAATTAAGCTCCTGAAATAGCATGACGAGGCTTGTGTGCCAAGGGTAGTGATCCTGCCATGCATCTGTCTTGCTGCCTGAATGATGATTACTGAAGATATCAGTATTTGTGTGAACTGCATTTTAGCATCCAGAAAGCTAGAAAGGGATGAGCACTAACAGCAATGCTACATTAACAGCTCGAGATATGTTAGCTGGCTGAGAGCATAAAAAAAACATTGCGCAAGTGAGAGCCCTTTGAACATCCTCTATGAGCTGGGTTACTGACAAGTTCACCATAGTAACAGCGAAGTTAACATGCAGTTATAGCGATTTGTACGCTTTCATTCATGGGGAACAATAAGGTACTTCACAATGCTACCATGTCACATTGAGGAACAGCCTAACGCCAAGATCTTTTCTGTTTCTGATGCATCATGGGTGGTCAACTTCTCATACGGACAAACATTTTTCTTGCACCAAGCAGTCACTGATATGAATAGCTGTGATATGTAACCCTCTGTGAAAGGTTTGCACAGTCAAAATTGGAGGTATTTCTACGCAAAAAGCAGAAAGGAGGTCATGTCAGGACGGAATGCGGCCTTTTGTCGGCATCTATGCATGCGCGGCAGCCCAGTGGTTCATAAGCATGGTTGGCGCAGCAGTGAGTGCGCTGACATGACGTCACATGCAAGCTATGTATGTCGGTGCTGCTAAAGTAATCTTCAGAGTGATTTTGTGGGATATACATTACTGTAGTATCGAAAGCATGACATGTGATGCTTTCAGTTCCCTTTGTAAGGATGATAAATCACGGTCTAAATGAGTGTAGTAGCATTCTTGATCATCCATAGGGGTGTGCCTTGGTGTGCACTTTCATCCTTTATCAGCAACACTAGTTTGCACTGGCCACTTTTGATCGGAAGTGCACCTTGCTGGGGCAGTTTTTAGGTGCCCCGCTGCACACCGAGAAACCGGAGAGCAATCCCAGCAAGCATACTGAACCAGCCAACCGAGACCTACACTGGCCTGCTGAGGTCCCAGAGGCATGTGGCTCTCGGTCACCGCTCGTCAAGTGCATATGGATGAGGTTGAAAAGTTATACAGTGCTTAGGGAAAACTGTTCAGGACAGCGTCTAAGTTGAAAAACGTTACAGAGATGTCTGTTTTGTCTATCACAGCACGATGGGATGAAAGGGTCTCGGAGCACATTTAAAGCTACCAGTCATAGGTGCAGCTCCGTACTTGCTGCCACCATGTGTGTACGCTCACACACTTTCTCGACAGGTGTATTTTTGTATTCCATGGGTACACAAGGTGCACTGGGTACATATGTTTTTGTTTCCTCTAGGTTTTCAGAAATTTTAAGTTTGAACAGTGGGAGTTAGGCAGTAGCTTCTATGGCATGTTACTGTATCTCTTCACTTCCTGGAAATTGGTGAGTGTCAGCATGCGCACAAGTATTCTGAAAGCTGTTCCAGGTTTGGAACACCCAGTAATTGGCTGGCATGCCTCAGTGGTTACATACTTGCCTGGCCTGAACGATGCCATGCTAGCCATGAGTCTCTACACTAGGTGACAGTAGGTCTAATGTCTGGTGGGCGCCCTTTGCCGTTGTTCTTGACGCCACTCTCAGCCACCACCGCAGAGCACTGCACACCATGCTGGCTCACCCGGTGAGACTTGATGAAGAATGCTGCAAAATATACGTCTCGCCATAACCGTAAAAAAAGCACTGTAGAAGCACTGCTTTGTTTGGTCATCTTGTCCTGTTCTCTGCAATTGCAGAAACAGAAGAGGAGATGAAAAGTTATTCTGAGAAGCGCCGCAGGAGGCCACTAGTGCCTGCTAGCGTGAAACGCAGCAGCACAAATGACAAAGAAAAGGTATTGTGGCTCCGGCTTGTTCATTACGAATTATTTGTTTCAAATCTTAAGGCAAAACCACTAAGCGGCAACACTTGTCTTGCGTTGCACCAGTGTCTCGTCTATCCATTTTGCTGGAGCTGAAATGGTGGCATTAGGAGGCTACGCATGGAGACACAGGGGTCTGTCAATGCGAGACCTCGGCGCCAACGTCTCAGCACAGTGTGCTGTCTGGAAACCATCCCCTGGAAAATAATGCAGACTTCTTTTATTGTTCGTGACTACTTGAAAAAAGTAGTATGCTGTGTCACACATGATAGGCTATGTGATAAGAGGTTAAGAGCATAATGGCTAGCTCTACTTATAGCTTTGTAGAGACATAAGGAAAGGAAGTGGCATGCACATGCTGCTATTGGTAGGTGTGGCGTCATGCTTGGTGTTTTAGGTTTTTGGGGGCTAGTAAGCTCTATTTCAGCTTCACTGTATGGGAACACGAAGGATGAGATGGGATTGTAGCTTGTTCATAATAGGTGCTGGGGGTATATAGTCATTTTGATTTTGCTTTCAAGAAGCCAACCGCAGAAAACTGTGAATACGTTGCTGTGGCATTTTGAAGTTTTGGTTGGCCTTGCTAAATTTTGAATTGCAGGTAACGCCACCAGCTAAAAAGCTGCGCAACGAGGTGCAGCGAAAACATGAGCTGGACCTCTTGCACGAAATGCAGGACCAGGCAGGAGAGGTGGAAGCTGCTTGCCAATGTCCTGCACTTCAGGAACTCCAGGCATTGAGGCAGGAGGTAGAGGACCTTAAAGGAAAGGCAGAAAAAGATTCTGCCCATGCTGTTCCGCACTGCACCTGCACATGCAGGGAAGGGGGCTGCGAGCCACTTAAAGCGGAAGTAAAAGAACTTCGAGCACTAAACGTGGACCTGCAAAAAAGCCTGCTACTGAATATATTTTCATCTGGTGACTGCATAATCTGGTCACATACAGATGGGGGCAAGAAGAGAGCAGTCAAGCAGATAATGGCAGTCTTTAAAGGGACACTGAGGAGAAATTGAAGTTGGCTTGTATCAATAGAATACCAGCCCCTAATCGCAAAAACATCAGTCTTACCGAAAACAGAGCTCTTGTAAGGTAGAAATGAGCAAGCGCTAAAATACAGGTGTCGCCGCCACAGCCTAATCTTGCAAGTACAAGGCGGATGACGAATAGAGAAACACCACGCGTCTCTGAGGCTGACAAATGGGCGTGAAGGTTACACGTGTGAAAATTGAATGAAGTTTTGCTTCATAGCCGCTAGTGAACTTTTATCACGGAAGGAAGACGGAGAAAATACAACTGGTGTATTGGAAGTAAAAAGAAAAAAAAACTACTTGGCGGCGCCACAGGCGGCCAGTTCAGTTTCGGTATGCTTCAGCTCTTCGCGGAAAGCAGCCGCCTCTGCCCCCCAAAGCATCGCACGCTCTGTGGGGCTGAGACCGCTGAAGTGCAGGCCGGAATTCTTTGACAGGGTTGCGTGATCAGGCTCGGTAACGAACATCGTCGCAACGTCCGATCACAGCTCGCCGCCTGCGTCCAACGACCCGCCGCAGCCCCTCGTCGCAACGACAAGCGGCAGCAGCCAATGCGAGCGCTGAGAGCTGTAACGTCACGATGACGTATAGGTGCGCTGCTGGGGCCGGCGTGTTGGCCATCTTGAAAGCCTGGATGCCGCACGCCGGCGTCAGAAAAAGGGGCTAAAATTGTTTATTCGCGGGCATAACAAAGCCTGATGCAGAGGACTGGCAAAAATAGAGCATTTTTGAGGATCGTTGACCTACCACTGCTATCGGCAACGATAGCAGTGGTAGCGGCGATACATGCATATTTCTTCCCACAAACTCTTTGCTGCTGCTGCTAGGGGCGCCTCGCCTGGCGTCTGCTGCTTCGTGCGCTGGTGTCGTGGAAATCGTACATATCATTGTTATTGTGAGAGGTGGATCATATCAAAGCAATGACGAGACTAGTATAATTTTATTACAGCGCTGTCCGCTGTGTCTTCGATGCAAAACACGGTATAGGCAGCGACGACTACTGCAGCCAGGAAACAGCTCAGTTCGTCGCCCGGCGCGCCCGCGATCGACGCCGTTGCTGAAAGCTCGGTACTTGCGCAGACGCCGCTGCTCGAATATAGCAAGCAGTCTTTCTGATAACAAGGTTTTTTTGTGTTTACTAATGCGAGCATGGGGTACACCTCGGCAGCTGTCGGACACTCCTTCGGGGTGGCAGTGCGAGACCGGCTGTAGGCTTGGGATGAGCCGAGCGACGCGTTCGTCGCTGCCGCTCCATGTGTCCCTGCTTGCTGTGCGATGGTGAACCGCTTGCGACAGTTCGCGCGCAGCGCTGCAGCAGACTTCGTACATGTGTCTCCTGCTTTAAGCGCCCAGCCGGCGGTAGCTTTTATTTCGGCTGCTAGACAGCACCACACTGCGCCAGCAATCAGGGAGTCGGCGTTTACGTCACTGTTTTTCTGTTTCGTCACAAGAGAGCCGCCTGTTTGAATCGGAGCGGCGGGAAAAAGTATTTCAACTTCGGATCCAAATCTCTCAGCAATAAATGCATCTTTCGCACAAGCGACAACTAAGCCACGAAGTGCCCAACTATCGAATTTTGCTAAGAAAAAAAAATTGCTAGAGTTGTCCTCAGTGTCCCTTTAAGAGCACTTGGAATCAGAATCTTAAAAATAATTGTGGTCACAACAGTCGGAAGGTCTAGGGTTTGCCTGCACTTGAAAACAGGTTGTGAAAAAGATATGGCAGCAGTGGCATGTATTTACTTTGGGGTGAGAGAAGAGCGATACTTGGGCAGAGCTTTAACTATTGGTAAAATAATCTTCGCTGAGGATGATAATGTGGTGTGAAGTTTTAGTTTTTTGTTTTGTTCCATCTAATGCGACCTGTTATGTCGAACATTTCAGAAAGCAGACTTATCTGCGCGTCGAGTATGGACGTGCAGGTAAACGCAGTGCCACAACTGCCCAACAGCACAGTGCCACAACTGCGCATACAGGAAAACAGAGGCAAGTGAGCTCTTTTAAAGTGCATCTGTTACTTTGGTTACTTCATTCAGCTAATGGGGTGGCACAGTGGTGGGCATGCTTTGCAGCTGAACACAAAGTGGAGGACAAGTCCCAGCCAAACACTCAGCCGAATGCAAAAAACACTCGTGTTGTGCGCCCTCAGTGCATGTGAAGGCACCCCAGGCGGTAGAAATCAGTCACGAGTACCTGTTCTCTCAAGAAGGCAGGACCCCCCTTCAGGACATTGTTTTCCCGCGTGGGGACCAATTCTGCAGAAAGGAGGCTTCACGTCTTCTTTTAAAGAACTTACTGGACATAAACCTAGTCTCCACATGGTGACTGCAGGAGTGACTATTATTTGTTTGTGAGTTGAGTGCCGGATTATGTGATTTATTTATTGTAGGTGTCGCTACTGTGGAGCAATTGCTGGCAGAAACATCAACGCTAAGCCCACCTGTAGCTAACAGCATCTCAATTCAACTGCCTTTACAATGGCGAATCTTATAAACTTGCTACTATATGCAACTACTTGTACTATATGCACGACTTAGCACAAAATGTGGTTTGGTGTAGTGGGTTTAATGTCCCAATGCAACATGGGCTATGAGGGACGCTGTAGTGGAAGGGCTATGGATTAATTCAGATCTCTGAGGTTCTTTAACGTGCATTGAGACCACACAGTACATGGGTGCCTTGTGTTTCACCTCCATCAAAACATGGCTGGTGCGGCTAGAGCTGAACCTGTGTCCCTCAGCTGAGCAGCCGAGTGCCTTAACCACTGAGCCACTGTTGCGAGGCCGCAAAATATGAAAACACTAATGCAAGAGAGGAGAGGCTACTAGCTTGTTTTTGTGTTGTCTTCACTTTGTTTGCTAGAGCCTGCAGCCATTACCAGCTCACCCAACACATTGTTCATGTGTTAAAACCTATATACATTGCTTTGCTTTAATTCAATCCTCTGAATTTTCTGGACTGCCTCCGTTCTTTATTATTGCTTTCTAAGAGACTTGAGAGACTTAGGGGTTCTGGTTTGCTCTGCATTGACATCTAAGCAGAGTGTAAGCTGTTCACGAGTAATTCATTTGCATAGGTGAGACAAATAAAATTTCAAGTGTGCCAGTCCTCGCCCCGTGTGCATCACATGCAAACTCCAATAGGATATGCGGCAGCAGCCTTACACACACCTGTACAATCATTAGTGCCACACTCATTAGTAACGGCAGACCACATTACACCATTGCGCCACTCACACATCACAACCCACATTGGCAGCTTTGGGGAGCAAGTCATCTGTCTCTTCCGAGACAGTGCAGTTATGGAGCACAAAGCCTGCTTTTCTTGAATAGTTGTTTATTGTGGCCTGCCTCCCCTCGTACCACACACTGTACACAAACTGCACCGCTTCTAACAAGGTCACCTTCACGTCAGGAGGTCCGGAAGCGTGCTCTGACATTCCCTAGTGGTCTATTTTCCCATCAGCTATTCCGGCATGTGAAGTGAAGTGAAGTGAAGTGAAGTGAAATTTATTTTGACATCGATTTGTCAGAGGTGACGGGACAAAAGGCAATTCATTTTTTGCCTGACGTGGCCCCGTCACCCGTTACATTGCTTAGGGGGGTGGCAAATTACACAGTAAAGTACACAAAGGAAAAACAAGAAAAGTAACAACAACGCATACGTACTACATGAATTATATGAATTACATGAATTATACTACATGAATCATAGGGCCGCCTGGTGGCTTAGCGGTTATGGCGCTCTGCTGCTGACCCGAAAGACACAGAATTGATCCCGGTCGTGGTGGCTGCATTTCGACGGAGGCTAAATTCTGGGGCCCGTGTGCTGTGCAATGTCAGTGCACGTTAAAAAATCTCAGGTGGTCGACATTCCGGAGCCCTCCACTACGGCGTCTCTCATAGCCTGAGTCACTTTGGGACGTTAAACCTCTTAAAACAAACAAGCAATTCAAGGAAAGCGAACTTCTTCACTTTTGCGGCAAGAATTGGCCCAGTGATGGAAACATTCTAGTTGCAAGCGTTCAAAAACGACTGGTAAAGGGACTGTCCGACGTCGCCATGCAAATCCTATGCCACCAGGAAGCCCTTTCACAAGGGCTGTAATGAGTTGCAGTGGCTCGAGCCATTTATATGAACACAGATGCTTGCAATATGGGCTGTGTTACACTTGCAGAGTAGCTCAGCTCCATAAGTTCTTACCTTTTGGCTCGCCTAATAGCCTTTGTTAGTTTCATTTTGCAGATGTGAAAGATGTAGAGACGTAGCACAGAACACGTACTTCCTCTTTTAAGGGCCTTAGTTAAATTTGCTGTGTGGTGTGTGAATGTGCATTCAATGTGTATCAATTTCACAGCGCTGCCTCGTTCAACAGCATCGATCACGGCAGTGGCTGGCAATAGTGGCCCTAATGAGCCCGGTGAGCAAACCCTTTTGTGAGGCATGCTGTGTTACTGTTATCGTCAGCCTAATTTTGCCTTATTGCTACCTGGCTTGAATGCGGCGCTGTGCCAAACAGACATTGCAGGCAGGCAGGCACCCTTGCCTTCAAATGAGCTGTACTGAAATATGTAGGCTTCATATTAGAATAAAGGTTATTTGCACGCTGATTGTCTTGTTCAGGTGAAATAGTTTGTGTTAGAGTTGCAAATCTGTACATTGTAGGGCCACCAAGAAACCCTTCATAGGGCCTGCGATGTGTTGCAGTAGGTAAGGCCATTTTGTGAACGCAGATGCTTGCGATATGTGCTGTGTTACACTTGCAGAGTAGCTCAGGTTCATAAATTTATGCATTTCAGCTCAACCAGGTAGATTAACTTGATTTGTAGGTGTCAAAGCTGAATAGCTGTTGTAGTACAGAAAGGCGTTTCCTGTTTTAGGAGCCCTGCCTAAGTGGGCTTTGTGGTGTGGATTTGCATTCAAAGTACATCATTTTCACAGCACTGCCTCACTCGACACCATCGACCGCCGCAGTGGCCGGCAATAGTGGCCATGACGAGTTTGGTGAGCAAACCCTTTTATGATGTATGCTGTATTACTGTTATCGTCAGCCTAATTTTGCCTTATTGCTACCTGGCTTGAATGCGGCGCTGTGCCAAACAGACATTGCAGGCAGGCAGGCACCATTGCCTTCAAATGAGCTGAATTGAAATATGTGGGCTTCATATTAGAATAAAGGTTATTTGCACGCTGATTGTCTTGTTGATGTGAAATAATTTGTGTTAGAGTTGCAAATCTGTACATTGTAGGGCCAACAGTAAACACTTCTGCAAGGGCTGTGATAAGTTGCGGTGGCTTAAGCCATTTGGCTTAGTAGATCGAGTAAGCTGGCTATTTAGGTGTAAAAGATATATAGACGCTGTAACACAGAACCGGTACTTCCTCTTTTAGGGGCCTTGCTTAAATGAGCTTTGTGGTGTGTGGATGTCACTCAACGTGTATCATTTTTACAGCACTGCCGTCTACCAGTGAAGCGGCTATGAGTCAGGACGAGTACGGTGAGCGAATCATCTTGTGATACATGCTGTTCAACTATTGTTATCAGCAACCTAATTATGCCATTACTCACCACTTCGCTTGAATGTGTTGCAGTGCCAAGCAGACATGGTACGCAGGGAACTCTGGCATGTGTAGCATACTTTGTTGTTACTGCTCCATGAATTTACTGCATGTGCGCCGTACCCTCTTTCAGTGCTTTCTGCATCACAGCCAATGTGGCCAGCAGGCTCAATCTAAGGGAGCTGAATCAATGGAGCTCTGTGTTGGGGTTTATAGAAAGTGTTAACTGTTTTCATGCCTCCCAAAAATCTCCTCAGATGCGGATATTGACGCTGAAGGTGGCAGCTGCGATTTACAGCTGCCTGGAGCAGATATCATAGGTGCCACCCGGGATGATGGGAAGGTAATTGCATGAAATATTTTGGGCATATGGGTTGAATTACCGTATTTACTCAAATCTAGGCAGACCACGATTCTAAGCTGAGACCCGGAAGTTGAAGGCCACAGAAAAAAAAAACTTACTGCGATTGTAGGCAGGCCGCAGCGGTCCAGCTGGCCGCAACTCCTAGCGATGCGCGCCTTATGCGACCTGTTGGTGTAAGCTCGCGGTCCTCACTAAGCCAGTCCACGTAGTATTTGTGCAGCCGAGCCTTAAAAGGCTTGTTGAGGCATACATCAAGAGGCTGCAGCTGGCCTGTCATGCCGCTGGGTATGATGGTGATTTCAGTACTGGCCTTGGCAAGCGCACCTTTTACACCATCGGTCAGGTGCCGACGGTAGGAGTCCAGGACGAGGAGGGAATGTTTGGCCAAGAGGGCCCCTGGACGCCATTGCCGAATGATTCTTATCTACTCCTCAACCATTTCGCTCGCCATCCATCCATTTTCATTGGCGCGGACGATCACGTTTGTTGTGAACACTTCCGTGCTGAAAGAGTCCTCCGTACGAAAATTACGTACACCGGCAGCTTGTGGCCATCCTGCGTGCAGCCCAACATTACTGTCATGCGCTGCTTCTTGTATCCGGCTGAGCACACTTTGACCTCCTTTGCACCTTTTTCATTCACTGTGCACGCCACTGGCATGTCAAACGATACACCCGTCTGGTCGGTATTTCCCGTTTGCCTTACTACGTAGCTTTGCTCCACCCTCTTTATAACAAACTGCTGAAATGCGATCAGCTTCTCTTTATAGTCGCCCGGCAGCTTTTGACAGATGGACATGCGACGTCGGAGGCTGAAGCCAAAGCGCTTCATGAATTTCTGCAACCAACCCCAGCCAGCTTTGAACTGTTCCCGGGGAATGCCTCGCTCTCTAGCCAGCTCTCTTGCTTTGGCCTGTAGCACTTCCGTTGTCACTGGAAGTGCTGCTTGACCTGTGCGACTTCATGAACTCGGCCAGTGCTAACTCCACTTCGGGATGGCGGCCTTTCTTTGGGCCTGTGAAAGCCGTTCTCGTTGCAGTGCAAGCAAAAATTTCATTACATTGCCTCCTCCAATGGCGAACATTCTTTTATCCAGACTGAAGTCCCGCCCGGCTTGCACAACTGAAGATTGCTCTACAACACTACAGATAACGAAAGCCCTCAACAACGAAATTTTCGCAACAACAAAATATTTCGGAGTCCCCGGCAGAGGTACGTAGGGCTACATGTATTTCACATCCCTCAACAACGACACACCTTCAACCGGCAGCCCCGCGACAACGAAAATTTCTGCCGTAGCGGGTCGCGAGTTTTCTTTGCACGATCTCAAAATAACATAGAAACAGTGGAATCCAGGTGAAATCCTGATCAAAAATGTGTTAAAACGGTTTTTAGGCATTTTAGAAACCAACCGTATATACTTGCATAATGAACCAACTTTTTTTCCAGAAAAGTTGACGCCAATTTGTGGGAGGTTTCATTATGCGCGGGAAAAAGTTTTAAGATTTTTTTGCGACAGTGAAAATTTAATATCCGCCCGCTGGCTCGGCCAGCCGTCTGTCAGTTTGTGCGTTAGTTCGTTCGTCAACAAAAGCGCGCGGTCACCGGCGCTCCTGTCACGGCGCACGAAATCTTGGCACGCTACCAACTTTGCCGAGCGAGCGTACCACCCCTCCGCCGTCGAACTATAAACGCGCTGTGACGTTATCGGCGCGCGGCATCTTGGCGCTCTGCCAGCTTCAATGCCCCCTCCCTTCCTTTCCACAGAAGCAACACGCCGTGCTAGCCATGCGCAGCATATCTTGGTGCGCAGGCAAGTCCGCAGACGGCGGAACTACTTGAAACAGAAAAGAGCTAAGAAAAGTTAGCGCTTTAAAAAGAATGTAAGCTCTCAACGACTGAAGTGGTGGGTGAGTTTATTATGCAAGTGGGTCCGTTACGCGCTGCTGACAAACGTGTCTATGCCCACAGCCATCTGGCTTTAATAGCACACTGGCTTTAATAACCAGCAGGTGCCAGCTGCACCGCCAGAGTCTGAGTGACCAGCAGGTGTAAGTGCGTCTGGTGACGCGAGCGAACTTTCCACACTGAGCAAGGCGTGGGATGCTCTTCTGAGTGTGCACACAACTGCGCCGCACGGCTTGGGTCTGCACGACTTCCTGTCCGTTGACGACGGTTTGTTCGTCCACGAGAAACTAACAGACGATCCCATAGTCAGAAGCGTACGCGGCGCTAACGAGAGCAATGACGGCGACGAAACCGCAACCAAGCAAGCGAGTCCGCGAGATGTGCTTGATGCACTCACCGTGCGGTCATTCCTCGCGACGCATGATGACGACGTGGCCACATAAGATATTGTCACGTTGTAGTGACGGCAGTCCAGCGGTCAGGAAGACACCAGAAAGACTTGTAAACGAGGCTCTTTATTTGGGCTGACTTGCGCCCTCAAAAGAACTGAATCACTCGGCGGCGGCGTAAGCAACAGGCGTGCTCGGCGGTCGTCGAACTACGAATGGCCGCCGCTCGCGGCATCGCTCAATTTAAAGCCAGCAAGGAAACTTCCAGATAACAGGTCAAGATCATCTACGGTAATCTGGAAAAACCTAGATGCAGCCTTTCATGGCTGCGAACAATCGAGATTAGTCTGGTCGCTTCTCGCGCCACGAACAAAAGTGATAACGACCCTTTCCTGCTGCATTGAGCGTGAACGAACACACACTGCAATGATACGTGGCATTACCCCCCTTCCAAAGAAGCATCGTCTCGATGCTTTAAAATGAAAATAAACACGGACAATGAAAACTTCCAGTCCTTCAGCGTTCATAATATGGCTTCAGGCGTACGACATGTACGACTTCCGGGCGTGTGCGGCGTCGCTGAGATGCTGTCGTGCCGTCGGGGATGACTTCGTAGTCGAGGTCACCGATGCGACGGAGAACCTTGTACGGGCCAAAGTAGCGTCGCAGCAACTTTTCACTCAATCCACGGCGGCGAACTGGCGTCCATATCCAAACACGATCACCTGGCTTGTAATGCGTGTCTCGTCGGCGCAGATTGTAGCGTCGGGCGTCGGTGTGCTGCTGGTCTTGAATGCGAAGCCGCGCAAGTCTTCGGGCTTCCTCGGCGCGATGAAGGTAGGCGGCGACGTCGAGGTTGTCTTCGTCAGAAACGTGCGGGAGCACTGCGTCGAGTGTTGTCGTGGGCTTCCTGCCATATACCAGCTGGAATGGGGTAAACCTGGTTGTCTCCTGGACGGCAGTATTGTACGCGAAGATCACGTAGGGCAGAATGGAGTCCCACGTCTTGTGTTCGGCGTCGATGTACATGGAGAGCATGTCTGCGATGGTCTTGTTCAGACGCTCTGTGAATCCGTTGGTTTGTGGATGATAGGCAGTTGTCCTCCGATGGCTTGTCTGGCTGTAGTTTAAAATGGCTTGCGTCAGCTCCGCTGTAAATGCCGTCCCTCTGTCTGTGATGAGCACTTCGGGGGCGCCGTGTAGCAGGAGAATTTGCTCCACAAAAAATTTTGCGACTTCTGTTGCAGTACCATTAGGCAACGCTTTTGCTTCGGCGTATCGGGTCATGTAGTCGGTGGCCACGATGATCCACTTGTTACCTGATGATGAAGTCGGAAAGGGGCCGAGGAGGTCCATTCCTATTTGCTGAAAGGGCTTAGTTGCAGGTGGTATGGGGTTCAGGAGTCCGGCTGGTCTAGTCGGAGGCGTTTTGCGTCGCTGACACTCACGGCACGTTTTCACGTAATGGGAAACGTCGGTAGCTAGCCGCGGCCAATAGTACTTCTCCTGGATGCGGTGCAACGTGCGAGCAATCCCGAGATGCCCTGCAGTCGGCTCATCATGACATGCCTGCATAATTTCTTGCCTAAGATTCTTGGGCACGACAAGAAGATGTACTGTCCTGTTGGGCGCGAAGTTCTTCTTCAGGAGGACATTATTGTGAAGGACGAAGGACGACAGTTGGCGCTTGAACCCCCGGGGAGGCAATGCGGTCTTGCCTTTCAAATAATCAACTAGGCTTTGCAACTCAGGATCCGAGCGCTGCTGCTGCGCGAAACTGCTGGCGCTTACAGGTCCGAGGAAAGCATCGTCGTCTTCTTCTTCCGGTGCTGCGTCTACGGGGGCTCGCGATAGGCAGTCTGCATCGGAATGTGTGCGGCCAGATTTGTAGACTACAGTTATGTCGAATTCTTGAAGACGCAGGCTCCAACGAGCAAGGCGGCCGGAGGGATCTTTCAAATTGGCCAGCCAGCAGAGAGCATGGTGATCGCTCACAACCTTGAATGGTCGTCCGTATAAGTAGGGGCGAAATTTCGACGTGGCCCAAATAATGGCGAGACATTCTTTCTCTGTCGTCGAATAGTTGGCTTCGGCTCTCGACAGTGAACGGCTAGCGTACGCGATAACTTTCTCCTCTCTGCCATTTTTCTGAACGAGGACCGCTCCCAAGCCCACACTGCTTGCATCGGTATGAACTTCGGTTTCGGCGTTTTTATCAAAGTGCCCGAGCACAGGAGGGGACTGTAAGCGGCGCTTCAGCTCGTTGAAAGCTTCCTCTTGCGGCCTTTCCCATTTAAAAGGCACGTCCGCCTTGGTAAGTTGGGTCAAAGGTTCAGCGATGCGCGAAAAGTTGTTGACGAATCGCCGGTAATAAGCGCACAATGCAAGGAATCTGCGTATAGCTTTCTTGTCATTCGGCGGTGGAAACTCTGCGATCGCAGCCGTCTTATGGGGGTCTGGGCGAACTCCATCCTTGCTTACGACGTGACCAAGGAACAGCAGCTCCTCGTAGGCGAAGTGGCACTTCTCTGGTTTCAGTGTCAGGCCTGAAGACTTGATCGTTTCCAGCACTATGCGAAGCCTTCTGAGGTGGTCTTCAAAGTTTGAGGAGAAGAAAACAACGCCATCTAAGTAGACGAGGCAAATCTGCCACTTCAAGCCTGCGAGCACGGTATCCATTACTCGCTGGAACGTCGCTGGTGCAGAGCAGAGGCCGAATGGCATCACCTTGAACTCGAAGAGTCCGTCTGGCGTGATGAACGCAGTCTTCTCGCGATCTCTTTCGTCGACTTCAATTTGCCAGTAGCCGCTCTTCAGGTCCATCGATGAGAAGTACTTAAGGTTGCATAGCCGATCCAGTGTGTCGTCGATGCGGGGGAGGGGGTAGACATCCTTCTTCGTAATGCTGTTCAGGCGGCGGTAATCGACGCAGAAGCGAAGGGTGCCGTCTTTCTTTTTCACTAGGACAACTGGTGCTGCCCAGGGGCTCCTTGATGGCTGGATGACGTCGTCACGTAGCATTTCCTCAACTTGCTTGCGAATAGCTTGACGTTCTAGCGGCGATACGCGGTAGGGGCTCTGTCGCAGTGGTCGGGCGTGTTCGTCTGTGACAATGCGGTGCTTGGCAAGCCGGGTTCTTCGCACATTCGATGCTGATGAGAAGCAATCGCTGTACTTTTGAAGAAGACTGCGTATTTGTTCTTGTCTGCTCTGTGGTAATGCCGGGTTGATATCAAACGTTGGTTGATGGCCTTGGTTAGATGGTTCTACGGGTTGGTCGGGTAGGGCAAATATGTCTCTGATGTCTGCCAGCTCGTCGAGGAAAGCGATCGTCGTACCTTTGTTTAGATGCCGGTATTCTTCGGTGAAGTTGGTTAGCAGCACCTGGGCTTGGCCATTTCTGATTTGGGCGACTCCCCTTGCGGCGCCCAGTCCTCGATCAAGGAGTAACTGGGTGTTCCCCTCGACGACGCCTTCGGCAGTTTCGACGTCTCCAGTACCTATGCAGACGAAGACACTTGATCGGGGCGGCACGCTCAGTACTTCGTCAAGGACGTTTAAGGCAACGCGATGAGTCGCTGTCGTCGCTGCAGATATGGCTTTGTCCGTGGAAAGCTTGATCGACTTGGATCGAAGGTCGATGATCGCCCGATGTTCATTCAGGAAGTCCATTCCTAAAATCACGTCTCGCGAGCATTGCTGTAGGATCAGGAAGGTTGTCGCGTAGGTTCTCCCATTTACAGTAACTCTCGCGGTGCAGCGTCCTGACGGCGTAATCAGGTTAACACCTGCGGTGCGGATCAGCGGGCCATCCCAAGTTGTTGTTACCTTCCTGAGTCGGACAGCGAGTGGCCCACTCATGACGGAGTAGTCAGCTCCGGTGTCCACCAAGGCAGTAACCGCGTGATCGTCGATCATAACTTCAAGGTCACTTGTTCGCGTTTTCGCATTGCACGTTGTCTTCGGTGTACGATCTCGGCTTCGTCGAGTTGTGAGGCTGCGGTGGGCGTACTGCGACGTTACTTCACTGGGCAACGGTAAAAGCTTCAAGTCTGGCCGCGTCGTCGTCGTCGGTGTCGTCGTCGTCGGAGCTGTCGTCGTCGGTGTTGTCGTCGTCGGTGATGTCGTCGTCGGTGTTGTCGTCGTAGTTGAGGCATGGTCTTGAGTACTCGTCGATGGAGGATCTTTATCATTGCGCTTAGAAGCAACCTCACCTCCAGAGGCTGCTTTATTTAGTTTAACCTTCGGGGGCTGGGGGAGCGTCCACGCATGGCGTAACCTCGGCTAGGAGATACAAAGCGCGGGGACGATGGCGACGGGGAACGTGATAGGCGGCTTGGCGATGAGTATTCTTCCCGACGCAAAAACTCCTCGATTTCGGCTGGTCGCTGGCCGGGTCGGGGTCGTGGAGCGTCGTAAGAGAACCCTCGGATGCCCAGTCTTCTGTATGGGCAGTGCCGGAGGACGTGACCGGCTTCGCCACAGTGGAAGCATAGTGGGCGGCGCTGGTCGGGAGTTCTCCACTCGTCGCATTTCCTCGGCTGCGCGCGTCGCTCGTAGGACGGGCGGGTTGGGGCGAGTGGGCGGCGGTCCAACGCAGCTGGCTGAGGGTGATAGGGGCTTGGGTCCCGTCGTCGAGGTGCAGGACGGCGCACAGCTGCGGCGTAAGTCATGGCTGGGGGCTGCATAGGCTGCATGGGTGTCGGCGTCACACCCAAGGCCTGTTGAACCTTGTCCCGGATGACGTCAGTCAACGATGAAATTTGCGGCTGCGTTCCCGTTGGCAGCAATCGTCGGAGCTCCTCTCGCACAACTTGACGTATAACATCCCGTAGGTCATTGCTGTTAGTGGTGTCCAGGCAGCTTGCTGAGAAAATGCGCTGCTGGCGGTCATACTGGCGGGCTCGGGCATCCAGAGTTTTTTCCGTCGTGGATGCCTCTTCTACAAATTCCGCGACAGTTTTCGGTGGGTTGCGGACGAGGCCGGCAAAGAGTTGCTCTTTAACTCCTCGCATGAGCAACCTTACTTTTTCTTCTTCCTTCATGTTTGCGTCGGCACGCCGGAAGAGACGCTTCATTTCCTCAGTGTACACAGCAACGGTCTCGTTTGGGTGTTGTATGCGAGACTGTAGCAGCTGCTGGGCTCTCTCCTTTCGCACAACGTTCGTGAAGGTCTTTAGAAGCTGCTCCTTGAAGGTTTCCCAGTTCGTGAGGTTAGCTTCCTCATTCTCAAACCAGACTTTTGCTGGTCCCTCCAAGGCGAAGAAGATGTACCTAAGCTTCGTAGCATCATCCCAGTTGTTGAAGGCAGCCACACGGTCGAACTGTTCCAGCCATTCTTCGGGGTTGGCGCCAGGCGAAGCGTCGAAGGTTGGTGGCACCCGGGGCTGGTGAAGAATGATTGGAGCCGTCGGCTGGGGCAAGCTCATGGTGGACGTTCCTGCTGGCTTTCGTTTCCGGGTAGGGTCAGGCAGAATCCCGAACTCAGGTGCGTCTCCTAGCAGACGTCGACTTGCGCGGTGGACTGGACTCAGGTCCTGCGGTGAATGACTCGAAGGGCTGGCGTCGCGACTTGCTGGGGGTGTCCGGTACATGGAAGGCTACCCAGCACCTCCACCAGATGTCACGTTGTAGTGACGGCAGTCCAGCGGTCAGGAAGACACCAGAAAGACTTGTAAACGAGGCTCTTTATTTGGGCTGACTTGCGCCCTCAAAAGAACTGAATCACTCGGCGGCGGCGTAAGCAACAGGCGTGCTCGGCGGTCGTCGAACTACGAATGTCCGCCGCTCGCGGCATCGCTCAATTTAAAGCCGGCAAGGAAACTTCCAGATAACAGGTCAAGATCATCTAGAGTAATCCGGAAAACGTAGATGCAGCTGTTCATGGCTGTGAACAATCGAGATTAGACCGGTCGCTTCTCACGTCACGAACAAAAATGATAACACCCCTTTTCGGGGGCCTTGCACGAACGAACGGACGCTAGAAAGATACGTGGCAATATTTTGAGTTGCGAGGATCGAGTGTTAAAACTGCTCCGAGGCCGTGGACGGCAGGTCAAAATTACGCAATTTTTTCAGTAAAACGTGGTTCCTGTGGTATTTGTCTTTTTTTTTGTCTGCTTTCTCTCATTTTCGCAATAATGAAATTCTCACGAGAACGAAAAAAATTGCTTTCCCCGGCGATTTCGTTATTGCTGTATAACGAAACCGCCTGGTTGGTGCCATGGTGTCCGTGAGAAAAACCACGTATGAAAACTTCCACTGTCACTGAATGTGCTCATGCCACCACACGAGGAGAGAACAAAGCCAAAATGGCAGCGAATGCTCGTTTGAGGTCTGATCGGCATCGGCTACGGATAGTAACGGCTACAGTGCTCCTTTTTCCGGACATTTTGTAGGGGCGCCACTGAAGTGCAACTTTTTTTGTATTTTATGAATATGAAACCTTGAAATGAAATCCTTGAATCTAAGCCCGCCTAACAGTTCGGTACCTTTTTTTAAAGTATCAGCCTAGGTTCGAATAAAAACGGTATCTGTGAACGTCGTGGATGGACCCTGATGCCACCGCAATTCTGTTGACTAGGACGCAGCTGCTTCCACATATCTTTCAAAGAGTTTGGCCTTTTGAATATACTTTGTGCTGATGAACCTACTTTCACTTTGAGAAGTCGAGTGTAGCTTGATTTTAATGTTGTGCACAGATGCTTACTTCTTTTTTTGTAATGGGCATGGTGTAGCAGGTAGAGGGTTTTGATCATGATTTGACACACTGCTGCTGTAAAAAAAAATTCTTTGTCCATATTGTTGCTTTCTATCCAGTTTTCAAGTGATATTTAATTTAGGTCCTCTTTGATGACTGCTCTCAGAGTGCACACATAAAATTATGGGAATTTGCTGCAGGTATATGCAGGCTCCGGCGTGTGGCTGGACCGCAGTGCCTGGGACATTTTGCTGCGGTCGCCTACAGACTCCATGTTCTGTCGCGCTGCGTCCCTCATTTACTGGACGCCAGACCAGTTAAGAGGCCGCCGCGTGACAGGACTCATCTCAAATAAATCGAGATCACTTGGGATGACAGAAGCAAAACCGGCACTTTCTCCGGAGAAAGTCTCCTCGCTGAAAGGTGAGAGGGCTTTTTCAGTTGCTTTGAGCGTAATGTCGAGACAGTAAAATAAATGTTGATTGAAGCAAAGCTTGCATTCGGGAATGTCTCATGTAGCACGTAGCAGCAGCAGCAGCGGCCGCTGCAAGTGGATGTCGTGTATCACGACTGCCTTGCTAATCTGGAGATTGAGGGAAGTAGTGCAGTTTCACAGCAGCAGACGACAGCATGCATAGCATGCACCGCTTGGACGCCATCTCTGAGTGAGCGGCGGTACTCTAGCGCCTGCACACGTGGCCACACAAACCTCGATGATGCCGTCTTTGGCGACAGGCCCATTTCACGCTGCCACTGTACCATCGTCTGTTTTACTTCACGCGTTCTTGTTTTTGCTATCTTCCCCTGCTTTCCTCCATGCGATGTCTTCGCTTTGGTTGCCTTTAATCCGTTGGTACGGTGCCGCGGCTCAGTCCATGAATGGGCGTTAAGAGCTGCGCTCTTAATGGGCCACTGACCACCCCCGGCCTAAATCCGGTGGTTGTGAGGCATCGTCACCCCGAACTCGTGGCAGCAAACACTTTTTGAATAGACGCATTAATACTGGAGTTATGCGGAGTTAAAGCCGGGGAAATCAAAGTGCCAATGCGTCTTCCTTTCCTTCGTCTTTTGCTCCGAGGTCCTTCTCTCTCGCAAGCCTTTCTTCCGATGTTAGCGACAGGGGTGGAGTTTCGTGTCGTCCCTTCGTACTTTTCATGCATGTATGTTTGTTTCCGGAAGACCCACCTCCGTTTTATGACCAGAGGGGCGCGCGAACGAAGCGCGGGCCCGCGGACACCGCCGGCTTTTCTTAGAAAACAAGCCTCCAGACGCGTCTTTGTGCGTATTTCTCCTGTGAGTTTGTGTCTTTTCTGTTTTTCTATGGCGCTTTGGAATACCACGACAGCGGCAATGTACGCGAGTGGAAAAAGAAAACGAAATGCGGGATGGAGAACCGCAAACGAGGAGAGGACGTGGGGAGTTAGGTTACACCCACCCTTCGCCGACAAACCGATGGAACGCCTTCGGGCATGACGTCACACTCAGGGGTTCAAACACAAGGAGGTCGCTTTCAAGAAGAGAAGAGCGAAAGAGCTTTGCGTTGAATTTTTTACTCTTTTCCGGGGCGCGCGCCTCTCTAGTGTTTTGGAGGGACTATCTTCCATGCCTGATCTAACCACTGGGCTTATTTTCTAAAAACGTCCAAACCCTGGTCAGTGGCCCTTTAAAAAACCATACTTGAGACGATTTTTATAGGAGTATCAAAGAACACCAGTGCCAATTTTGTTAACATTTATGCATCTATACTTCATCTCAAGTTTTTTGCAGCACTGCGAAGAGTATCGCTGTCTCGTTCAATTGGCCAGTGCAAGCAACAAATAGTTCCTCGAATACTTGAGCAGTGTTGTGACAACTTTCCAAACATTTATTGCAGTAATTGGAAAGTCAGGTTTGGTTAATGTTTTGAAAGTATAAGGAAACGTTTCAGTCGCGGGTTAAATTAGCAGAGAAAATCTGCACGAACACAGCACTGCGGAGGCCTGCCTCGAAGTATTGTCACCATTATTAAAAATGGAGTCGGCCGTCTCCTGCGCTCTTTCCTCCCTAGGGAGGGAGCCACCAGTTGCTGCAAGAAGGGTGCAGAGTACGTTTTGCAGAGCATGCCGTTCAAATTGGCTTAGATAACTGCAGCCTTCACAGTGCTGCAAACAACTTGTGAGATGAAGTATAATGCTGGAAATGTGGCTTCTAGTTCCAGCTTTTCTGTTTCATTCTCACATGGATAGGGCGAATTAAATGTTGCCATATTTTACTTGCTCCATAATTTTGCTTTTGTCACATATCCAGCTATATATAAAGCTGTGTTCTAATGCATCATATATTTGGTTCTGTGCAGCTCTATTCCACGTGTACATGGGCGACGTGACAGCCGATCTGCAGCAGAAGCGGCTGAAGGCTGTCCGCAAACACCTGTCCCAAAAGCTGGAGGACATGCAGAGGAAAGGACCGTACCGCGATTACTTCTTTTTCATTATTTTCATTACAGTTGAACCTGGATATAACGAAATTGAAGATTCCCGAAAAATATTCGTTATAGGGAGGTTTTCATTATACGCAGTTTCCGCGACAAAATTCAAAAAATAAATACAGAAACGAAACTCAGGTGAAAATCAAGGCCAGTGAACTCGCCCAGAGTGCATTTATTGCACTGAAAAGAAACGAGTGATCTTGCTGTGCTCTTTGTTGACGAGGGTCGGCACCACTGATCGCTCATAGGACATCAAGACACTTAAAGCTGTACCTCCATCGTCCAGCGAGCCCACAGCGCGTCGCAAAATGTCGATGGCATCCAACACTTCATTTGTAGAAGGCATATCACATGCTGACCCGACCTCTGGAGATCCATCATCATCGCCGGTCTGACATCGGACACTTTCAACCAGCGCCTCATCCGACATCTCTTCAGTAGCCACGGCACAGTCGTCCGCATACAAAAAGTCACATAGCTTCACGTCATCAGGGGCTGCTCCACTCACGCGCACTAAGCCCCAAGCTTCGGCGAGATCGGGTGGTCCGGAAGGCTCCTCTCCTAAGGGCTCCTCTTCGTCAGTTTGCGCAGCCTGAACTTCTTTCGTTATGCGGGCATTTCTGAAACAGTTGGCGGTAATGGCCGCACTTGTTTCTCGCCACGATGCTTCAAGCATCTCAACTGCTTGGAAAATGTCCACTTTCATTTCCCGCTGAAGACGAGTGTTCAGAAGCAGCTTTTGGATCAGTCTACGCCGGTAGCTGCACTTCACGCTGTTGATAATCCCTTTGTCGAGGGGCTGAATTAGTGAAGTGCAGTTCACGGGCAAATACTGCAGTTCAATATTTGAAAGGTCGAGGCCTTCAACATGATGGTACGCAGCACAGTTATCTAAGAATAAGCAAATTCTGCGGCCTTGCTTCTTGATATCTGCATCGAACGCCTTCAACCAGACACCAAATATGGCCCGCGTCATCCACGCTTTCGTGTTAGCCACGTATTTCACGGGCATCCGGTGTGTTCCTTTGAAGCACCTGGGGCGGGCACTCTTATCGATAACCAGTGGGACGCGCTTGTCAGACCCGTCTGAGTTAACACAAAGCAGTTTACTCTGCTTGCCTCCGTGGCAGACGTTGCCTTTCAGGCTAAGGGTGCGGTTCGGGAGCAATTGATAAAAAAGGGCCGTCTCGTCACAGTTGTAGACTTCGGATGCATCGTAGCGCTCTAAAATTGCTGGCAGTTTCTCTTCTACCCCAGAATTTGCAGCATCGCTGTCCGCAGAAGAGGACTCACCGCTTTTAATCTTTCCAGCGATGCCATACCTGTTCTTGAAGCCATCCATTGCTGGCTTTTAAGTCATCAAATCCCAAGATACAGGCATAATCCCTTGCCTTTTGCTGCAAGGGAGTGCCGCTGATCGCAAGATTTCTAACCCTCATGTCCATGAACCACGTGAACACCGCTTTGTCTACGTCGGTGTACGTTGATGGCTTTAGCTTCTTCTTTTTGCCACTAGCACCGGTCTCCACTGCACTGCGAATCGCCTCTTTCGCGTTGAGAATCGTAGAGAGAGAGCTGGCTGGGATTTGAAACCTGGCAGCAACATCCTTCTTTTTCTCACCTGCAGCAACGGCGTCCAGAATAGCAATTTTGTCCTCAAGAGACAACATTTTCCGTTTTTTCGTGGACGTTAACTGAAAACAGTTCAAGAAACGCGTGTCGTGCTACCTAGTGTCATGCATACGAAGTGAAGTGGCTTCTCGAGCAGCCAAAGCGTGGCGCTGCCGGAACGAAAGCAAGCGGTGCCATTATCATCATCACCACCGAGCGAGAGAGTGGTGATGCTCGCTCGCCGCCGCTGCGAATGTTTTTTATGCGTTCATCATTCTCGGCCATTAAGTAACGAAGAAATTTAGCACAATTTTGCTCTGTGTTCTTAAAATATGGGGAAAAAAGGCAAGGCGGTCGACGGGGCAATTTCGTTATTTCGAGGTTCAATCCCCCGGCCACTACGTTACTTTGAGGTCACAAATACGTGGGCTTCTATGGGACTGGCGACGGGGAATGGAAAAACTTCGTAAAATCGAGGAATTCGTTGTATGGAGGTTTGTTATAGACAGGTTCAACTGTAATTTGCATCAGGGTCGAGAATCAATAAATTATTTATATAAATTAGGTGTTTTGCTAAAGATGTATTGTAAAGCTCTTCTGTCCCTCTTGACCAGCTAGCAAGCTTGGCATAGTGGGACAGTAGGCTTTTCAGTGTCATACACCTTTCATGCGATACATAATGGTGCGTGCTCGTGAAGATATATGAAGTTAGGCCTAGTATCTGCCAAGCACCGATCTGAGCATACATTCAGACCGTCACCATCACCATCAGGCCCATCACCATCAGGACCATCACCATCATGACCATCACCATCAGGACCATCACCATCAGACCATCACCATCAGACACATCACCATCATACCCAAATTACGGGTTCCTTCAGACAGGCAAGCTGATGGAATTTTTGACAGGGAGAGTAGCCTGTTCTGTCATGAAGCGAAGAGTTATGCGCAAACGTCGCATAAGGCAAGACGGCGTCCCAATCTCGGTGGTCTGGCATGACGTACAAGGCTGACATGTCGGTGAGCTTGCGGATGAACCTGTCCGTAAGCCCGTTGATTTGTTGATGGTTAGCTATCGCCAGTTAGTGCTGCGTGGCACACGAATGAAGAATGCCATGAACTACTCTGGACAGAAAAATAACGACCGTGGTCGGTGAGCAGTTGACGAGGGGCGCCACGGTAAGAGTGGCGTCTTGTAGAAGAAAACCAGCGACATCATTAGCGCAGCTGGTACGCAAAGCTCGCGTGATGGCGTATTGTGTGGTGCGCCATGTCACCGACGTGAACTATTAAATTGTTCCCCTTGCGTCCTAGCCATCGTTCTATGGCCCCACCACCCACATCGTCTACCTCTTCCACCTTAAACCTTATCACAACGCTAAACGTCGCCACCCTAACGCCGAGACGGTGTTTCAGAAGCCGAGGGTCCTGAAGCTAGTCGACGAAGAGGGATGGAACGAGTGGGAGGAGACAAAGACGACAACAAAGTTCTGACTGTGTTCTCGGTGCCGCTCGCAGCTGTTTGCTCCAACGAGCAAGGCAGCCGGAGAGATCTTTCAAAGTGGCTAGCCAGCACAGAGCATGGTGATCGCTCAAAACCTTTACTGGTCGTCCGTACTGCTATGGTCGAAATTTGGACGTGGCCCAAATAATGGGGAGGCATTATTTTTCGGCCGTCGAATAGTTGGCTTCGGCTTTCGACAGTGAACGGCTAGCACACGTGATAACTTTCTCCTGTTTACCTTTTTTTTGAACGAGGACAGCTCCTAAGTCCACACTGCTTGCATCTGTATTATTTGGGTTTTCGCGTTTTCATCAAAGTGTCCGATTTGATCAATCACCTGTATGGCTACTGAGTTGTGCACATTGTTGGCGGCATGTGTGGCTTTTAGTGTCGTGGAACAGATGAGCCTGAGGTAAAAGAAGTTAATTCCTATGCGAAAGGTTTGAGTAGTTCGAATGCAGCAAGTTGAGGTTGCAAATGCAGTTTTCACATTTGATAGCGATGCTTTTGTTCTGTTCCCTAGGGATTTGTTAGTTCTCGTAGCACCACATATAAAGTGGCCGCTCATTTTACTATGGTGCACTGCACACTCTGCTGAAACTGTCCACTGATGGGTTGTGCTGTAATGCTTTCATACAGACGACAGCATCAGTAGCGTCGATAGTGTGCTGCTGGGGGACCTCCTTGCTGAGGAGCTGCGCAGCGAAGCCGGTGAGTCAGCGTGCAAATATGTAGCCTCCTTAGCACTCGGGATTGGAAGCTGCTTGGCCTTAGCATCATTTGCTGAGAAATATGTACATTCAAAATCATTCAACAGTGGACGTAAGTCTCTCCTGCACATCAGGCACTGTAGCGTGTGCAAGTTTTGCCCTCTTGCAGTGGGGACTGGTGTAGTCAATGCGCACAGCGTATATGTTGCTACAATGGCGCGTTCGTTACATCACTGACAGCGTACGCAAGTGTATGGGGCTGTTCGTTTGTATTCACGACCACAGTTCTCTCAAACATTGTACCGATTAGTTTGCTTATTCTACAGTGAACTGCATTGAGTAATATGTGCACGTTCCCCTCTGACAGCCCCCCAGCAGCCACAGCCGGGGCCAAGTACAGAGACAAGGCGCCCGCCTCGGAATAGTAGGCGGGCCGAACAAGATGCCCTGGAGCAGCTGCTGCTGGAAACTCGGCGTAACGCTGACCTCGCGCAGGCGTGAAACTTTCAGGACGCCGAGTACCAGTGCGGCTGTTCAGCACCCTGGAAAGGCTCATTGAGAGCAACAATCAGGTATGTGCAGACAGTATGTTCGAATTTTCGCATAGAAATATAACATAATCCAGGGGCGTTCAATTTTGAAAATTACTTTTTATTGTGCGCACGGCCATTCCTGGACTCCCTGGCAGCGCTGCAACACACTGCCGCATTCCACTCAAAGGTGAAGCTTATGCGTCCTCAAATTTTTTTTAGGTTGCGCACAATTATTTCGCGTAGTACGTAACCTTGACACATGGCGTCCAGAGCCTGGCGTTCTGTCGCTGCCATTTGGAACGCGCGCGTGCGGCGCTTGGTCACATCATGTTTACCATGGAAGTGAAACCAGCCCTCTTCAATCACTCGGGGTAATGCAGCTCAACCTCGTTTCCTTTGCAGATGCAGACAGTAGTGCTTGCAGCAACCGCTGCTCAAACTGCCGCCAGTTTGGATGTGTCAGCTGCGATGCGACAGACGGCAGTCGCATCGCAGCAGGCAGCAGCGTCAACGCAGCGGATGGCGGCTGTTGTGGTGGAGTCGCGGGGACAGGACTCGGCCCAACAGCAGCTGCTTACAGACTATCGGGCTACTGACCCTCCTACTACGCAACCGCACACAGTCGACCAATACATCGCCCTAAATTTCTTTTTCTTTTTTAATCTTGGGACACCACACATTGTGTGCTTTTAATTATTTTTGTTTCCCGCTAGTGCCAGGCGCATAAACTGCACGTGTATTCTAACTTTTTCCTTCCACGCTTTTGGCAGGTGCAGAAGCTGGTCTCAATTCCCTTTGGTTTAGTTGCGTTCTGCCAGGTGGTTTAACTACGCTATTTATTCTCGTTTTTTTTTCCTACCGTGTGCCTGGCGTATAAGCTGTTCTACATGCAATCATGATGTTCGCAGGTAATTTTCCCTGTCTTTTTGCTCCGTCACGCGTACATTGCATGCGTGAACCTGCAGCTGTGGTGTTCGCGTTTCGATCTATAGGTATAAGAATTTCTTGTTTTTTTTTGTGGGCCTTAACATGTCGTAGCAACATGTTTCGTATGCGCACTGATGTGCGCTGCCATCGACCGGTGCACTAGTGCAGTTTGAAGTTTTATATATGCAAACACGCCTGTCAGAGGCAGGATGTAGCCATGCAACAATCATTGAACTGAAGTAGTCACATGCCTTTATGCTGTATCATCTGTTATATGCAAATGTTTTTTTTTTTGCATTGTTCATGCTACATCATCTGTTGTATGTAAATTTTTTATGTATTGTTCATGCTAAAGCATCTGTGATAGGTAAATGTTGTTTGCATTGTTACTGCTCTATCATCTGTGATATGTTAATGTTTTTACAGTGTTCATGCGGTAGTATCTGTGATACGCATACGCAAATATTTTTTCCATTCTCCAGGCTGCATCATCTGTGGTATGTAAATGTTTTTTGCATTGTTCATGCTGCATCAGCTGTAATATTTAAATATTTTTTTCTGCGTTGTTCACGCTGCATCATCTGTAGTATGTGAATGTTTTTACATTGTACAGGTTTCGGTAGTTGTGCTAAATCTAATATGACCACTGCCCCATGCAACAGTAGCCCGTTGGTCTAGTCGTGTTTCATATTTTAACACAGTGATGTGCAAATGTGTGTTTTGTGCTTGTGCAGCATGTGTTAGGCTTCAGATACTTACTACTGTACAACTGTTCTTTTCTGTCGTCTGTGCGTGGCACAAGTTGTGCATCACGAGGCAAGACTAGGTGCGTAACATCTCTGCCAATTGTATTGTATGCACTACACGCGCTGCTTCAAGTTCGAAATGGGTGCCATGCTGTGCCTAACTGGCGAAATGTGCACCTTGAATACATGCGATGCAAAACAGTGTGTGTGTGTGTGTGGTCTTCCTTTTTTAATAACACCAAGAGCATTTGCTGCCTTGTTCAACCAAAACACGTCATTAATGCAATGCCACCCTCATGAATACATGCATAGGTGGTGAATACAAGCAAATCTTCTATGCTGCAAAGTGACGTCAGCAAAGAGGCAGGTGGGTTGACGCGAGCAACAATGAAGGAGGGTGCACGATCACACCTCTCACTTCTCTGACAAGCTGTTTCGACACCTTGTTCGACTGTGCAAGGAGACTCTGCAGTGACTGCGTGACATACTGCCGATGAACGGGGGGGTATGCCGGCAAGTTCACTGTCCGTACAGCAGCAGCTATTGTGAGCACTTCTTTATTTAGCACCGGAGGCTTCCAGGCAGGCGTTGCTCATTGCTACTGCGCTGGCGCCAAACCGCCGACGTTCATGCGGAGATAGTCCAGCTTCTGGCGGCGTGTTCTTCGGAACAGGTCAACAACACTGCTCCTCATGGCTGCACCCCGCAGGTACGTCAGGCGAGTCCGTTCTCATCCGGCCCAGTGGCATCCTTCTCCTCTGCTGGAAGAGGGGGCACCCAAACAGAGCTTGTGCAGCGCGGCACACGCTGCAATGATGCAAGCCGCTCGCTCCGGCTCGTATTGGAGCGTCCGGTACCTTTGCACGCAACGGAAGCGGCTCATCAGCACGCCGATAGCGCGCTCAACCAGCGATTGCATGGAGGCGTGTGCCGTGTTGTACAGCCCGTGTGGAGACGAAGCGCTTGGGTGGCCTGGCACCGGTGTCAATAGCCAGGGCTGCAGCGGGTAGCCACTGTCTCCTGTGTAACCAACAAAGACACACAGTTAAACATGCCCTTTGTCGTCACTGATTTCAACACCATTGAATCAAGTTCTACAGTACAACGCAACATTCACATCGCATAGCTCAGTGCCATGTTTTAAAATCCCTGATATTCACCGACACGAATACAATGCATATTTGAGTGAGTTTTTAAGCAACTGCTACTGCAAAAGCAGCCTTGTAACGTATCATGGTGTGCTACGTTTTGCTACACAACACAGAAACCCCTGCCTTGATTTAAATTCCACGATAATAGAGTGCACTTCAGCAACGCTTCATATGCCTTGTATTCGGCGTGATAAGTAGTAACATACGGACTCCTCGGACAAAGCATACATATCATTCTACACCGCGAGACTGATTCGTTTAGCTTCAGTGCATGCGGGCCACTGCACAGCGCTATGTGCAAGCGGGATGGCCGGATTCTTGACCGGGTTTTCTTCTCCTTACCGAGCAGAAACTCTCCATCGGCTAGTAGCACTCCCTCCATCACTCGGCCGATCCACTAATAGCGCCACACAAAAGCGCCATGGTAAGATCCCGGGCTGCGGGGGTCGACGGCCAGAATACGTATATTGGCGTCGCAGATCTGCCACATACAGTAAATATTCAGTTCTGAACTTCCACTCTCGAGGCCTGAACTTGTAGCCGAACACATGTGAGCAATCAGATGCCGAAGTCTACTCACGATCTGTACGTTCAGGGCGTAGTATCTCTTCCGGCTCCAGAAGGCTGCCCTGCAGGCAGCATTGCCCCACGGCGCCTTGATGGCAACGAGTGTGCCATCGACACACCCGACGACGCCGGGGATGCTGCCGTTGCGAAGGTAGCCCTCCTTCGCCGTCGCCTTCTCCTCAGGGCTCACGGGGAAGTGAACCCATCCCTTCTGCGCGCCAACTTTGCATATTGCCGCCGCCACCCGCCTCACGCACTTGCTCACCATCGGCTGTGCGATGCCGACGTGCGTCTTGTTACCAGCGGCAGCTTGAAAGCCGCCGGTGGCAAAGAACCGAAGTGCACACAGCACTTGCCGCAGCACCGACAACGCACTCGAACGCACACCTCCAAGTTTATCACTGAGTTCGTCGCATAGCCACGCCGCAGTCTGCTGCTCCAGTCGAAAGAGGCGCCGTAACAGCTCGTCCGGCAATTGAAACACGTCTTCGTGGGCCCTACTTCGCCATTGCTCGCGTCGCCGCAGCCGCCTCAGTCTTATAGCCATATACGGCGCCGCTGCCGCCGCCATATTCTGTCATAAACGCAACGGTGAAATTTCTCGCCACGAATCGATCACAAAAAAACGTCAGTTTGAACCTGCATAATTAGGTGTGCAACGTCATCACTTCTGTCGTGTCCGTGACGTAAACGACAGTCACCAATGACGCAAAAAAGCAACATGACCGCCAGCCACGGCCGACCAACAGGAGCGTGGTCACGGCGGGGCTAATTGACGCTTTTTTGACAAGTTGTTGATTTGACAGCTCCGCAATACGGCCCCAGATCGTTGAAACCTTCTAAGAAGACGTAGAATCGGTGATGACCAAAGTAAAATCACAGTACACAAAATCACAGAAGGTAGGCAAGAAGCAAGCTGGAGGCCAGGCGTAAAGTGACTATGGCATAGGTTCTAGGAATAGCAGGGGAGAGTTATTAGCAGAGCTCGCAGGCAGAAATAATTTACGGATCATGAATATCTTCTTCCGCAAGCGAGCTAACAGGAAGTGGACGTGGAAGATCTCCAATGATGAGACTAAAAATGAAATAGTCTTTATACTGTGCACTCAGCCTGACATCGTAGAGGATGTGGAGGTCCTCGGAACGGTCCGTTGTAGTGACCACAGAATGGTAAGTGTTGTATTGTGGTTTATGTGTTTTCCATAGTTGTTTCAGTTCTTGTTTCGGTTTTTTGGATTTTCTTTTACTCTTGTCTTGTGATGTCAACTAGTTTACATATATACTGTGTCCTCCAAATAAATGGGGCTCTTGGCCATGGGACAGCAGCAGGACCGGATGAGCTTGACTTGCCTTTCATGCCGCTTGCATACGACACCAGGAGCCATACACAAGCGCCTGTGCCTCGAGTCTTCCAGTGCCATCTACAACTCTAGTCTTGAACAATAACAATAGCTCTCCTACCATGTGTACACACTACATGCGCCCTGAACCTCCCCTGCGAGCCTTCGCAGTACGTGTACCACTCCCTTCAGTGTATGATCAGAATCTTCACCCAATGGTGGATTTTTTTACCAGTGGTCTTTGCCTGCCAGTGTCCAGTGTGGTGAGAGCCAGAACTCTCACCACCCCTCCTTCAAGCAACTAGTTGACCACACAGACCCTCCTCCAGGGAACCTCGGCCTGGAGTCCGAAAGTCCCCATCCAGAACCCGCACAGAGGCCCAAGGGGACTATTCGTAAGCCCTTGGGCTCAAGCCTTTTGTGGCAAAGTGACTAGTGGTGTGCTTACACGCCCATTTTTTGTGTGTAGAGGGAGAGAGTGCGTGTTGCCTTATATGTTTTGTGCCAATTTTCAATGTATCTCTGAATCTTTTCCCCAAGGAAGGGAAAATGTTGTATTGTGGTTTACGGGTTTTTCGTGCCGTTTCAATTCTTGTTTCGGTTTTGGGGATTCTCTTGTTCTCTTGTCTTGGACGTCATCTCGAGTATATATATACTGTGTCCGCCAAAGAAATGGAGCTCTTTATCATGGGACAGCAGCAGGGACTCGAGTCTTCTTACTAAGACCGCCACGGCCAACATTGTAGTAAGGTCTCGTATTAGCTTAGATGTTAAATGAGAACGGAGGAAATTAGTGAAGCGGAAGTCTATTAACTAGTTATCATTAAGGGGGAAAATAGAGGAATTCAAAATTTTGCAGCAGAACATATTTTCCGCTTTAACAGAAGATGACGACCGTAATGTTGAAACAATGAACGATCGTCTCACAGATATCACTACGGAGTGCGCCGTAGAAGTAGGCGGCAGGATGGCTCGACAGGATAGCCGGAAGCTATCTCAGGAGACTAAAGGTCTGATTAACAACCGGCAAAGCATGAGGAAGCCTAACTTCATAGACAGAAAAGAACTAGTAGACCTGTCAAATTTAATAAATGTGTGCAAGGTAGCCGACTGCAGGAAGTTTAGCATGGAGAAAATCGAGCATGCTTTAAAGAGCGGAGGTAGCTTAAGAGAAGTGAAGAGAAAGCTAGGCATAGGTAAAAACCAGATGTATGCGATAAGAGACAAAGAGGGCAATGTCGTTAGCAATATGGATAAGATATTTAAAGTAGCCGAAGAGTTTTACACAAATCTATACAGTAGCGATTGCAATCAGAATCTTACTGAGAGAGGCAGTAGTGCACAGCAGTGGGAAATCTTGCCAATAACGAAGGAGGAAGTGAAGAAAGCCTTAACAGCAATGCAAAAGGGGAAAGTGACTAGTGAGGATCAGATAACAGCAGATTAGTTGAAGGATGCCGGAGGTATTGTGTTAGAAAAACTAGCCACCCTTCATACGCAATGCCTTGTGATCTCTAGCGTACCTATAGCTTAGAAAATCGCTAACATTATCAAAATTCATTACAATAGAGACGTCAAGGACTTCAAGAATTACAGACCGATAAGCTTATTGTCTGTTGCCTGCAAGGTAATTACTAAGGTAATCGCTTATAGGGCCAGGACAACCTTATACGTCAATCAACAAAATGATCAGGAAGGCTTTCGTAAAGGATACTCAACAACAGACCATATTCACGCTATCAATCAGGTGATAGAAAAATACGCAGAGTATGACCTGCTCCTGTATATAGCGTTCATTGATTACGAGAAAGCATTCGACTCAGTAGAAACATCAGCAGTCATGCAGACATTGCGGAAACAGGGAGAAGAAGAGTGGTATTGGAAAATATTGGATAATAATTATAACGATTACAGAGCTACCATAATTCTTCATAAAGTAAGTGTAATGTGGGGACTCGCACAGGTAGTGTGGACGGCCACAGTCCTTGTCCCAGCAGTGCATCTCAGCAGGCCGGCGTTCGCAAGCGCGCACCCGAGCTTTGTCAGCTTCGTCTTCTATCTTCTTCGTCTCCTTCGTCGGCGCTAGCCGCTGGGGCAGCAAACCCCAACTCTCGTTCTTACAATACCCCCGGGATGAAAAGGCGCCATCCTGGCGGCATAAGGGCACGAGACGATGGCTGGGTCGTAGTAAGGCTTCAGGCGGTCTAAGTGCACAATTTCACGGCCACGGCGGCGATGGTCAGACGAAGGCGAGATGGGCTCCACGAGATAGTTAACTGGCGATGTCTGCTGAACAACGCGATAGGGGCCCTGGTATTTGCTCAGCAGTTTTGTAGACTGTCCTGGGTTGGAGGAGGGCACACAAGGCCAAACCAAGGATTCAGGAAGATAGGGCGGCGGCAGACCGGGAGAAGCGGCGCGGGAGCTTTTCTGACGGTGCTGGTCGTGTGAAGTAAAAGAACGGGCGAGTTGGCGGCATTTCTCGGCATGCGCAGCGGCCTGAGAAACGGTTGTAAATTCGGACGAATCGGGGCGGTAAGGAAGTACGGTGTCCATGATGGAGGAAGGTTCGCGTCCGTACAGAAGAAAATACGGGGAAAAACCAGTAGTGGCTTGCGTTGCAGAGTTGTAGGCGTATGTAACGAAAGGTAGAATGTGTTCCCAGTCTGAGTGATCGGCAGAAATGTACTTGGCCATCATGTCGCCGAGGGTCCGGTTAAAGCGCTCGGTCATGCCGTTCGTCTGCAGATGGTACGAAGACGTCGTGCGGTGAACGATATGACACTCCCGAAGGAGGGCTTCCACGACGCCGGACAAGAAGACGCGACCCCGGTCGCTGAGCAATTCCTGAGGCGCACCGTGACGAAGAATGATGTGCTGAAGTATGAAACCGGCTACGTCAGAGGCAGTCGCAGCTGGCAACAGGGCAGTTTCCGCATAGCGCGTGAGATGATCAATGGCGACGATGATCCAGCGGTGCCCGGCGGCAGTGATGGGAAGAGGGCCATAGAGGTCCATTCCAACACGGTCGAATGGCCGGGCGGGACACGGTAAAGGTTCCAGAGGAGCAGGTGAGTGCGTTGGCGGGTTCTTGCGACGCTGGCATTCCAGGCAAGAGCGTACGTATTGGCGGACAAAACGGTACATGCCCCGCCAATAATACCGAAGGCGCAGGCGGGTAAAAGTTATCAGCAGACCGGCATGAGCGCATTGCGGGTCGTCATGATAACTGGCACAAATGGCGGAGCGAAGATGCCTTGGAATCACGAGCAGCCATTTTCGACCATCGGGGAGGTAGTTCCGACGGTACAGCAGCTGGTCACGCACGACAAAGTGATGAACGACGGAGTGCTCTAGAAGGGAGGTGCGCTGAGCGGTTGGCTAAGAAATCCAGAAGAGAAGTGATCCAAGGATCCTTGCGCTGCTCAGAAGCCATATCAACGTTGTCAAGAGAAGGTGCGAGGCCGGAAATAGATGGCGGGTCAGGATCAGAGGTCAGAGGGGAGCGCGAGAGAGCGTCGGCATCGGAGTGTTTGCGACCGGAACGATAAATGACCCGAATGTCGTAATCTTGTAAACGCAGAGCCCAACGAGCGAGGCGGCCACATGGATCTTTGAGTGAAGACAGCCAGCAAAGGGCATGGTGATCGGTAATAACATCGAACGGGCGCCCATATAAGTAAGGACGAAATTTTGTGATCGCCCAAATAATCGCCAAACATTCTTTCTCTGTGACAGAATAATTAGTCTCTGCTTTTGTGAGTGTACGGCTGGCGTAAGCAACGACGTACTCATTGAAACCAGGTTTTCGCTGGGCTAGAACGGCACGAGACCAATGCCGCTGGCGTCCGTGTGGAGTTCTGTAGGCGCGGAAGGGTCGAAATGGCGCAAGATCGGAGGAGAAGTGAGAAGCTGGCGCAGCGTTGCAAAAGCTTCGTCGCATGCAGGGGACCAAGCCGACAAGTCGTGGCTACCAGCGAGAAGTTGCGTCAGCGGGGCGGTAACGGCAGCAAAATTCTTGATTAACCGGCGAAAGTAGGAGCAAAGTCCAACAAAGCTTCTCAGTTCTTTCATGGACGCGGGCTTCGGGAAATCAGCAACTGCGCGGAGCTTGGCAGGGTCCGGGAGTACACCATCCTTGGAGACGACGTGGCCTAGAATAGTCAGCTGACGGGCGCCAAAACGACACTTTTTCAAGTTCAGCTGCAGGCCAGCATCACTGAGACAGCGAAGAACACTCTCGAGGCGGAAAAGATGAGACGGAAAATTCTTGGAGAAGATGACAACGTCGTCCAAGTAGCAGAGGCATGTCTGCCATTTAAGTCCACGGAGGATGTTGTCCATCATACGCTCAAAAGTGGCAGGCGCGTTGCACAGACCGAAGGGCATCACATTAAATTCATACAGCCCATCAGGCGTGATGAAAGCTGTTTTCGGGCGATCGACGTCGGCCATCGGCACCTGCCAGTACCCAGAGCGCAGATCCAACGAAGAAAAGTATTCCGCTCCCTGCAGGCAATCCAGCGCGTCATCTATACGAGGCAGGGGGTAGACGTCCTTCCCAGTAATTTTGTTTAGCCGGCGGTAGTCGACGCAGAATCTAATGGAGCCGTCCTTTTTCTTGACGAGCACGACCGGAGAAGCCCACGGGCTGTGAGAGGGCTGGATCACGCCGCGATGTAGCATGTCGTTCACCTGGTCATCAATGATGCGGCGCTCGGCGGAGGAGACGCGGTAGGGGCGTTGGCGCAAGGGTCCATGGGTGTCAGTGTCGATATGGTGGCGAACCGCTGTTGCACGACCCAACGGTGCTTGAGGAGAGTCGAAGGATGCGCGGAAGCGCTGCAGCAAAGCGATGAGCTGGGCGCGTTGGTGAGGTGGTAGAGCGGCATCGACAGAATGGGAAAACATATCCGTGGAGGACGGGTCGGCGACGTCGGTGGGAGGAGTGAGGGCGTTGATGTCATGGGCGTCAGGGTCATCAAGAATAAGGAATAAAATTCCAATAAGTCAAGGTGTCAGGCTGGGAGACACGATCTCGCCTATGCTATTCACTGCCTGTTTACAAGAGGTATTCCGGGGCTTGAAATGGGAACAGTCGCCGATGACATTGCCTTGCTAAGTCACTCAGGACATGAACTGCAAAGCATGATCAATGAGTTGACGGGCAGAGTAGAACGGTGGGGCTAAAAATTAGCATGCAGAGGACAGAAGTTCGCAATTGGTGGCGAGATGCTGTCAGTAGTAAGAGAATATGTCTTTTTAGGGTAGGTAGTGACAACTGATCCGGATAATGAGAAGGAAATAACTAAAAGAATTAGAATCGGGTGGAGCGCATATAGCAGGTTCTCTCAGATCATGAATGGCAGTTAACCAATATCCTTCAAGAGAAAAGTGTACAACAGCTGTAACTTACCGGTGCTCACCTATAGGGCATTAGCTAGGAGGCTAACAAAGAGGGTTCAGCTTAAGGCTAACAAAGAGGGTTCAGAGAGAACAAACGCTGACATTCTAGTAGAAATCAAGAGGAAGAAGTGGGCTTGGGCAGGGCATGCAATGCGAAAGCAAGATAACCGCTGGTCCTTAAGGGTAATGGAATGGATTCCAAGAGAAGGCAAGCGTAGCAGAGGGCAGCAGAAAGTTACGCAGGCGGATGAGGTTAAGAAATTTGCGGGAATACGATGGCCGCAACTCGCGAAATACAGGGTTAATTGGAGAAACATAGAGGCCTTTGCCCTGCAGTGGGCACAGTCAGGCTGATGATGATGATGGTGGTGATGATGAGTGTTTTGCATCTGTCGGTCACAGCATTACCAGTTTGCTAAAACTCATCAGCAAGACATATGTGAGTGTGCTGATTTTCAAATGCAGAGCGGCAGGATAACACTGATTGTCAAGCTCAGTTTCTGATTCGTTAGATTTGCCAGCGTGCAATTGCTACTGCACTTACCATTCATTTTTCCAATATTGGGAGTGCTACAAACAGCTGTAATGACTGAACAAAATTTTACCGATAAAACGCTTTGCGATTCCTATCAAAACCATTGCCAAATTGCGTCTCTTACATGCTAAAGATTCATGACCATCAGCCTGACTACGCCCATTGCAGAGCAAAGGCCTCTCCCATATCTCTCCATTTACCTTGTCTTTTTCCAGGTGCGACTACTGTATTCCTGCAACTTAATCTTATGCGCCCACATAACTTACAGCCACCCTTTCCTAAGCTTGGTTCTCTTGGAATACAATCGGTTACCCTAGTTTAAAGGGTCCCTGAAAAGGGTGTTCGAGGCCGGCTATAAAATGCTTGCATTGTGTAGAGTAGAGGCCACCAAGCGTTCATGCCGCGCAAAAGTCTTCAAAATCGAGCTGAGAATTTACAATACAATTTTAAGAACTCCTGCTGCCCCCCCCCCCCCCCACGAGAGCGGTCAGCGGTGCCCAGCTTTTGCCCGAATCCGCGCGTATTGTGTAATGTAGTGCTCTTTACGTCAGCAGCGGAATGGCATCATTGGTTCTAGGTGGCAGCGCCGTCGACGGAAAACCAGTTTTGGAGGCGTTGGCTCCGCTGCCTGGGGAATTTCCACGCGCGTCTGCGGAACGGCCGAGTGCGTGGAGCCGGCGAAGCGGTACTTCAACATGCAAAAAGTGATGAGAGGGGGAAAGGCGCGAAGAGGCAGAAATTCAAATTTTAACTACAAATGACTCAGATTCCGCAAAACGCATCGAAAAATTTTTTGCTAGATGGTAACCCTGACGCTGCTTCCTTTAGCATCCCGAGCATATCTCATCTTTGTTGATAGCGCCTTTCACAGCCCCTTTAAGGATCAGCGAAAAAATCAGACAGCCTACAAACACACTACATGACGAAGCAGCGGAAGGCCACTTTCCTCAGCACTAACGTGACTATCCAGCACTACCATAGCTTAATAACCAGCGAAAAACCAGACAATCTACAAACACACCATACGAAGGAGCAATTGAAGGCCAATCTATCCAGCTTTGATGTGACGATCCAGCGTAACCTGGTGTCCCAGGCAAGAGAAGCAGCCATGGCCATTGGAGTCCTGAACTAGGGACACCACCTGCAGTAGAAGACTTCGTCTTTATTTTGGCTTAACAATAAATGTTTCTACTCTACTCTCGCGTTACATGCTCTGCCAAAGCACATTTCTTACTCAAGATTTCGACTTCGAGGTCATTAACCCGCGTTTGTTCCCTCACCCACTTCGCCCGCTTCCGATCTATTAACATTATACCTATCATATTTATTTCCATAGCTCACTGTGTTGTCTTTAACTTAAGTACTAAAGAACAAATTAAACAAACAATATGAATGAACTAAAGGCTACATTGTGTCAAAAGAATTTGGCCCCCCAGGTTCAGTCTGCTGTCCTTCTAAGGAAACAGAATTAGGTGGTTAAAGAAAATTCATGTTTATTGTTGTGTGAAGGTGTTAAAGAGACAAGGAGAACAAATTAAGTGGCCTGCATCAGTAGATTTTGGCATTCTAACAACAAAGACGTTAGTTGCACTGAAAACAGAGAAAACGGCAAAGTACGAAATACCGGTGTCACCACCACCGACCACTTTCACAAGCTTGCTGCATCCCAAACGATTGGCTACACCATCATTTAGTTCAAAATGGCGACAACCAGTCCCTCATGGTGCAGATGTTGCGTTTGAATTGAGTGGCAGCAAAATTTTTAGATGCTATTTCCTTGGCAATGATTACGCATCTTGCTGCCGGCCACTTACAAACATACCAGAAAAACCCACATAATTGATTTTTGTTACGAAAAAAAACTACAGGTCAGCTCTACTTTATGGAGAAAAGACGGGGACGGCAGTTTTATGAAGAGCAAGAAAAAGCACAATGAATGGCACAAGCTCGAACATTTGGGCACCTTGCAGCATGTAGAAATTACTGTACACAGTGACGAAAAACTTCTGAACATGTTGCACGGAAATTAGAATTAAAACAATGTACACCACATGATCCTTCTGTGATCGAGCCTACATGCCTTGGCATCTCCCTGGTTAAAAACGGGATTTCTTTCTCTAGCAGACTGCCTGATGGCACGCTAATAGACTTGTATATGCGCATGCTTCAAGGTGATGCGTTCACCATTTCCAAGTATATTGCCACGTACCATCGTAGTGTTTGTTCGTTCACGCTCAAGGCTGCAGGAAAGGGTTGTTATCACTTTTGTTCGTGACGCGAGAAGCGACCAGACTAATCTCGATTGATCCCAGCCATGAAAGGCTCCATCTAGGTTTTTCCAGATTAGTGTAGATGATCTTGTCTTGTTATCTGAACGTTTCCTTGCCGGCTTTAAATTGAGCGATGCCGCGAGCGGCGGGCATTCGTAGATCGTCGATTGACGAGCATGCTTGTTGCTGCCCGAGCGGACGATCCTGCCTCACCTAATCCACCATGCTCAAACCAGCAGCGTGCCTGACCGCTCTGTGTTTTCTGCATTGGCACTCACAAGAGACCTGTTCACATTTGCCAGCAGGACGGGCTTCACAGGGTGTTTTGTTTCACTCGATCAGGCGAAAGCATTCGATCGGGTGGAACACTCGTATTTGTTCGGAGTCCTCGAAGCCTTCGGATTCCCGCCGCAAATTGTCAGCAGGCTGCGCCTACTTTACGCAGACCTGAACGCTCATCTCTCCGTAAACGGCCACCAGAGCGCTCCCTTCTCAGTCACCCGGGGCATAAGGCAAGGATGCCCTCTCTCCCCAACATTCTTCGTGTTATGCCTGGATCCACTCATCCGGCGCATTAACGACAGTCCATCCATACGCGGCTTCCCTCTGTCTGGCCAGGGCCAAATCAAAGTTTCGGCCTACGCCGACGACGTGTCGCTTTTCCTCAAGGACGAGGATAGCTACGCCGCTTTTTCGCGGCTGTTTCTCGAGTACAGCGAGATATCGCGGGCCCTATAGAACAGGCCAAAAAGCAAGGCACTAAGTTTTGGCACCATCACACCGAACCTTGCGGGCGAAGTGGAGTGGGTGCAGGGAGTGAAAGTCCTGGGAGTAGTATTCCTCGCCAGCGGAGAAGTAGCCCGCGAAACCTGGACTAACCTCCGCACGAACGCTGAGAAACGCCTCTCGGTGGCGTCAACGTTCCGCCTTTCAATGTCAGAGCGCTGCTATTTAGTTAGGTCCACAATCCTAGCCGCATGTTTTTTTGTCGCCCGCGTCGCAAACCCACCGCGCACGTTTGCTCGTAGGCTAACCTCGGCCTGTGGCTCTTTCGTTTGGGCGGGCAAAACCGAACTTGTGTCACGAATGTTCATGCGCCTTCCATCGTACATGGGTGGGTTTGGTATACCTTGTAATCCGCACCATGTGCAATGTGCTCGCCTTGCGAGGAGTACGAGATCTTGTACACAACCCAGACTATCCCGGGAGAACACTCCTCACATACTTTCTGGGTACAGCGGGTAACGTGTTCTTTACACAACGCCTGGTTGGCCCTGCAGCCGAGCGGCCGCCGGCATTTTTCGTTAACGTGCGTCGCACACTGGCGTCGTTGTCTGCCAGCGTGCCCGATCTGGATGTTGATGAAACCCCGCCCTCCAGGATGTGTGAAGCACTAACGGTAGCTGAGCTGACACGAGAACAACTCCAGAAAACGAGACGGGCACGCTGGCGCCAACTGACCTCAGCTGCGCTTCCTGCAGATGTCAGGGACTTCGGCTGGCTGCGAGGCTGGCGGGTCCTAACCACAAGAGACCGCCTTGCGGCGTGGGGCGTGGCGCCCTCCGCCCGATGCCCGCAGTGCGGTCTCTTAGAAACATTGCGGCACGCAATGTTCGACTGTGTAGTGGTGCGCACCTTTTGGGTACTAGTGTCACGAATGCTCGTAACCCGCCTCGAAGCGCGCACTAGTTCACGCGAACTGTTTACAAATATGCTCTTGTGTGTTGGCATGTTCGTTTTGTGGCGGCAGCGTGGAGCGGCTTCCTTAAATGGGCGTCCGCAAAGAGCAATGTTTCCCATGTTGCAGCGCCTCCGCACGCGCCTCTTTGAGCAAGCATGCGTGGACGGACTGACAATGAGCGAGGCTGAGTTCTTGCGCAAATGGTCGACATACTTTATCGTCCTGCGCGGCGGTCGAGTGTCGGCTTTCATACTGCCATACTGACGTGCTCGGTGCTGCGTCACTGCGCATGTGCTTGAAAGATCAGGCTTCAGTTCAACTGTTTTGTTTCGTATTTTTGTTCCTTTCGAAAAAAATAAACTTCTCTTTCTATGCCCGAGCTCGTCCACAACCAGCGAAGTTTTTTCGGCGCTGGCTTCGTGAGAAGTTTCAACGATAAGTGCAGGCGGGCCCCGGATCCACTGCGACCCGGAGGTACCGCAACCAGCCTCCCTGCCCAGGCGCCGTGCCTTTGCGGGTGCTCGGGCAAACTGCGTGAAGGTCGTGCAAGCAGCAGCCCAGCCGGCCACCCGTGACGTCATGGGAGGCCCGGGACCTGCTGCCCCTCTGGTGTTCCGTGCGCCGCCCCCAAAGGCGCATTGTTTTTCGTTCACAGTTACTTCCGACGCGACAGCTGACGACATCGTCGACGGCATCGAGTTGGTTGTCGGCCCGAAAGGGCTAGAGAGCCTCCAGCACCATGGAGGCATGAAGTTTTGCGTCGCCATGGCCTCGGCTGCGGCGGCGGAGAAGATGCTCGTGGAAGGCGCCTTCAACGTGAACGGCACTTCCGTCCCAGTAGCCTGCGTGGGTCCTGCCGTGGTCCACGTGACGGCTTTTCGTGTGCCGCTGTTCGTGGGAGACGCGGCACTGGCAGCGGCACTGAGCTCCTACGGCAAGGTGCTTGACATCACCCATCCCGTCCTCAAGGGCCGTCGTCACGTCGGCAACGGGACGCGCGTGGTCCGGATCGAGATGAAGCAGGCGGTGCCGAACTTCTTGACCGTTCAGGGCCACCGTGTCATGTTTGACTACCGAGGCGTCCGGAAGGTGTGTTCCCGCTGCGGGCAGGACGGCCACATCGGCGCGCCGTGTCGAATGCCGCGGTGCGCTCGCTGCGAGGTGTTCGGCCACGACACGGCCGGATGCGGAGCGGCTTGCAGGCGCTGCGGTGGACGCCACGCCACAGCGGACTGCCTGCGACCACGGTCCTATGCGGCGGCCGCCGCCTCGAGAAAGGAACCGAGCAAGGACAACGTGGTCGCAGAAACGCGGAGCACACCAACCGTCCGGACGCCTGTTGCCGACGCGGACCCTACGACCAGCAGCCCGAGGGAGACCGAGCCCACCCCCGCAACGGAGGTCCCCGTGAAGGAGCAGCTCGAGGGGACGCCTTCAAACGAGGTGGAGCCGTTCGCTGCAGTTTTTTCCGAACCCTTGGCGCCGTTTCCCGGCACTGACCCCTACGATACCGTGAGCAGCAGCGACGAGTCGAGTGTGACGTCGGGGGACCTGGAGGAGGTACCGGACAAAGTCACGCCGCTTCGCCTGACAGGCGACTTGACGTGAGGGCAGGTGTCAGGGCCGACGGCTCCTCGCGGTGCGGACGACGCGCGCCTCCCGTCACCAGCCAGCCACACCCTCCCATCGGTGACCCTGGCGTCGGCATCGGCTTCAGCTGCGAGCGTCGCCAGGACCACGCAGCAACCGGTTAGCGAGGCCACAAGCGCCGACGACCCCGAAAATATGTACTTTTCAAGACCCGACTACAAACGTGCCCACCCTCAATCATCGGAATCCGAAGGGACCGTTAACGAACGTTCTAGCAAAAAAGTGCCGCGCGCGTTAAGCGCCGCCCATGGCAGCGCTCTTTAGGTTGTATGCTATGCCGTCGGTGCTCTTGGCAGTCCTGGCGGTTGTGCATCTCCTCTCCCTGAATGTTCGGGGATTTCAATCCGTAGATAGACAGAGAGAGGTGATGCACTTTGCCAGGGCTAGGGGCGTCGACATCCTGTTTTTACAGGAATGCAACTTCCGTACTTCACTTGATGTGCTGAATTTCACCACCCGGTTTTCTGTTTTTGCTTATTTTTCGTTGACTGATTCTCATATGTGCGGTATTGGTGTCGTCTTTGTAAACCCCCGCCTACGCGCGGGTGCTCATTGCACTTTCGGGCTGGACGGCCGCACTCTTGCGGTCGACTTCACACTAAACCAGCGGCGGGTACGTGCGTTGGTTGTATACGCGCCAGCACGGCAGTCTTGTCGTTCTGATTTTTTTGAGCACCTAGACTCATTCCTCCTTGATCCTTACCCCACATTTACAGTCGGTGACTTCAATTGTGTTTTTAACATTGACCGTGACGTCCGCGGACAGGGTCACGGTCGCCGTTATTCCGGTGCCCCCGCGCACCGCGATCTCGTGACTCAGTTCCGCTTGTCTGACGCGTGGGTTCAGCTTCACGGGGATGCATTTGGAGCGACGTGGGAGAGAGCACAGTCAGCGAGTCGGATAGACAAATTCTATTTTCCACCAGAGCTCGCTTCGTTTGTCGTCAGCGGCGAGGTTCTCTCGTTCCCTGCAGGCACGCCGGTGATTTCCGATCACCACCCCTTGTCAGTCAGGCTCGACTTTGGTGAGGACATCCCACGTACTGTTGCGTGGCGCATGGACACGAGCCTACTGACAGACCCGGAAAGCGTGGCGTCGCTGCGTACGGCGTTGGCCGCATCGTGCAAGAGCTTCGTTGCAACTCATTGTTGGGACACACTCAAGACTCGTTGGCAGGCAACCCTGGTGGCGGCCGGTCAAGACTGCAGACGCCGTGTAACGCACGTACTGAATGACACCCTCAAGCGCATCCGTATAGTGCAAAGGGGAGCCCCGTTAACCTTTGCTATGAGCGATTACCTGTGTCTACTTAAAGCACGCTACCACGTGTTACTCTGCCAGTCATCACGGGCAGCTAGTCGCGCACAACAGCTCGGGCGACCTAAATCAGACCCGGCTGTGCTGCGACGCGTACGCTCAGGCACGGCAGAGGAATTCACTCCCGCTACTGTGCCTTTTCTGACCCTCCCAGGCGGCACACAAAGCAGAACCACGTCTGACATCTGCAGGATCTTCGGAAGCCACTTCTCGGACCTGTTCTCAACGGGCAGTTGGCTGAATCTTCAAGAAGGCTATGACGGACTTTTAGAAAGGTTTATTGGAAACTTGCCACGAGTAGCTGAAGAGCTGCATGAAAACCTTTGCGCAGCAGCCACAAGTCAAGAGCTGCAAGCCATCCTGCAAAATATGAATGCAGCCTCGGCCCCCGGTCCAGACGGCATTCCAACATGTTTTTATTCAACATTTTTTTACGAGATCCAAGGAGCGCTGCTGAGGATGGTCAATGGCTTCCTCACGGATGGATTACGGCCAAACTCTTTCCGCGAATGCCGCATCATACTCATTCCGAAAGCGGGCGGTGACCCCTCCGACCCGCAAGCATGGCGGCCCATAAGCCTCTTAAACGCAGACTACAAAATAGTCGCATCTTTACTGCACACAAGAATGCGGACGATCCTGCCTCACCTGATCCACCAGGCTCAAACCTGCAGCGTGCCTGACCGCTCTGTGTTTGATGCACTGGCACTCACAAGAGACCTGTTCACATTTGCCAGCAGGACGGGCTTCAGCGGGTGCTTTGTTTCGCTTGACGAGGCGAAAGCATTCGATCGGGTGGAACACTCGTATCTGTTCGGAGTCCTTGAAGCCTTCGGATTCCCACCGCAAATTGTCAGCAGGCTGCGCTTACTTTACGCAGACCTGAATGCTCGTCTCTCCGTAAACGGCCACCAGAGCGCTCCCTTCTCAGACACCCGGGGCATATGGCAAGGATGCATTCTCTCCCCAACATTCTTCGTGTTATGCCTGGATCCACTCATCCGGCGCATTAACGACAGCCCATCCATACGCGGCTTCCCTCTGCCTGGCCAGGGCCAAATCAAGGTTTCGGCCTACGCCGACGACGTGTCGCTTTTCCTCAAGGACGAGGATAGCTACGCCGCTTTTTCGCGGCTGTTTCTCGAGTACAGCGAGATATCGCGGGCCCTATTGAACAGGTGAAAAAAAGCAAGGCACTAAGGTTTGGCACCTTCACACCGAACCTTGCGAGCGAGGTGGAGTGGGTGCAGGGAGGGAAAGTCCTGGGAGTAGTATTCCTCGCCAGCGGGGAAGTAGCCCGCGAAACCTGGACTAATCTCCGCACGAATTCTGAGAAACGCCTCTCGGTGGCGTCAACATTCCGCCTTTCAATGGCATAGCGCAGCTATGTAGTTAAGTCCACAATCCTAGCCGCATGTTTTTTTGTCGACCGCGTCGCAAATCCTCCGCGCACGTTTGCTCGCAGGCTAACCTCGGCCTGTGGCTCTTTCGTTTGGGCGGGCAAAACCAAACTTGTGTCACGAATATTCATGCGCCTTTCATCGTACATGGGTGGGTTCGGTATACCTTGTATCCGCACCATGTGCAATGTGCTCGCCTTGCGGGGAGTACGAGATCTTGTACGCAACCCAGACTATCCCGGGAGAACACTCCTCACATACTTTCTGGGTACAGCGCGTAACGTGTTTTTTACACAACACGTGGTTGGCCCTACAGCCGAGCAGCCGCCGGCATTTTTCGTTAACGTGCGTCGCACACTGGCGTCGTTGACTGCCAGCGTGCCCGATCTGGATGTTGATGAAACCCCGCCCTCCAGGATGTGTGAAGCACTAACGGTCGCTGCGCTGACCCGCGAACAACTCCAGAAAACGAGACGGGCACGCTGGCGCCAACTGACCTCAGCTGCGCTTCCTGCAGGTGTCAGGGACTTCGGCTGGCTGCGAGGCTGGCGGGTCCTGCCCACAAGAGACCGCCTTGCGGCGTGGGGCGTGGCGCCCTCCGCCCGATGCCCGCAGTGCGGTCTCCTTGAAACTTTGCAGCACGCAATGTTTGAGTGTGTAGTTGCGCGCACCTTTTCGACATTAGTGTCACGCATGTTTTTAATCCGCCTGGAAGCGCGCACTAGTTCTCCCGAAGTGTTTCAAAGTATGCTCCTGTGTGTCGGCATGTTCATTTTGTGGCGCGAGCGTGGAGCGGCTTCCTTAAATGGGCGTCCGCAAAGAACAATGTTTCCAATGCTGCAGCGCCTCCGCACGCGCCTCTTTGAACAAGCATGCGTGGACGCTCTGTCAATGAGCGAGGCTGAGTTCTTGCGCAAATGGTCGACATACTTTATCGTTCTGCACGGCGGTCGAGTGTCGGCTTTCTTACTGCCATACTGACATGCTAAGTGCTGCGTCACTCCGCATGTGCTTGAAAGATCAGACTTCAGTTCAACTGTTTTGCTTCGTATTTTTGTTTCTTTAGAAAAAAAATAAACTTCTCTTTCCACGCCGCCACCGAGTGATTCAGTTCTTTTGCGGGCGCAAGTCAGCCCAAATAAACAGCTTCCTTTGCAAGTCTATCTGGTGTCTTCGTGACCGCTGGACTGCCGTCACTACAACGTGACATCTGGTGGAGGTGCGGGGTACCTTCCATGTTCCGGACACCCCCTACAAGTCGTGACGACATCCCTCTGAGTCATTCACCGGAGGACCTGACTCCAGTCCACCACGCAGCCTCTGGAGCCACCAGCCATGACTTGCGCCGCAGCAGTGCGCCGTCCTGCACCTCGACGACGGGACCCAGGCCCTTATCGCCATTAGCCAGCTGCGCTGGAGCGCCTCCCTCTCGCCCCAACTCGCACGTCCTACGAGCGTCGCCCACGGCCTAGGAGATGCGACGAGTAGAGTACACTCGACCAGTGCCGCCCACTATGCTTCCACTGCAGAGAACCGGCCGCATTTTCCGGTACTGCCCATACAGGAAAATGGGATTCCGAGGGTTTTCTTACGACACCCCACGACCCCGACCTGGCCTGCGACCAGCCGCAATCGAGGAGTTCTTGCGTCGGGAAGAATAGTCATCGCCGAGCCGCCTATCACGATCCCCCTCGCCATCGTCAGCGCGCTTTGTATCTCCTAGCCGAGGTTGCGCCATGCGTGGACGCTCCCGCAGACCCCAAAGGTTAAACTGAATAAAGCAGCCTCTGGAGATGAGGTTGCTTCTGAGCGCAAGAACTAAGAACGTCCATCGACGAAAACACAAGACTATGCCTCATCTACGATGACGACGCCTACGACGACGACAACTACGACTACAAAGACCCCTACAAAGACGACGACCCCTACGAAGACGACGACCCCTACGAAGACGACGGCCCCTACGAAGACGACGACCCCTAAGAAGACGACGACCCCTACGAAGACGACGGCCCCTATGAAGACGACGACCCCTACGAAGACGAAGAACCCTACGAAGAGGACGACCCCTACGAAGACGACGGCCCCTACGAAGACGACGGCGCCTACGAAGACGACGACCCCTACGAAGACGACGACCCCTAGGAAGACGACGACCCCTACGAAGACGACGGCCCCTACGAAGACGACGGCGCCTACGAAGACCACGACTCCTACGAAGACGACGACCCCTAGGAAGACGACGACCCCGAGGAAGACGACGGCCCCTGCGAAGACGACGACCCCTACGAAGACGACGACCCCTACGAAGACGACCACCCCTACGAAGACGACGACCCCTACGAAGACGACGACCCCTACGAAGACGACGGCAACTACGGCGACGACGACCCCTTCTACGAAGACGGCAACTACGACGACAACTACGACAACACCGACGACGACGACATAGCCAGACTTGAAGCTTTTATCGCTGCCCTTAAACCTTATTACGAACGCTAAAGGAGGCGAGGTTCGCATTGTCCGTATTTATTTTCATTTTAAAGCATCGAGACGATGCTTCTTTGAGAGGGGGGTAATGCAACATACCATTGTAGTGTTTGTTCGTTCACGCTCAAGGCTGCAGGAAAGAGTTGTTATCACTTTTGTTCGTGACGCGAGAAGCGACCAGACTAATCTCGATTGATCGCAGCCATGAAAGGCTGCATCTAGGTTTTTCCACATTAGTGTAGATGATCTTGTCTTGTTATCTGGAAGTTTCCTTGCCGGCATTAAGTGGAGCGATGCCGCGAGCGGCGGGCATTCGTAGTTCGACGATTGACGAGCACGCTTGTTGCTTACGCCCCCCCCCCCCCCCGAGTGAGTCAGTGGTTTTGCGGGCGCAAGCCAGCCCAAATAAAGAGCTTCGTTTGCAAGTCTTTCTGGTGTCTTCCTGACCGCTGGACTGCCGTCACTACAACGTGACAATATTCTCAAAAACTGCTTTTTCAAGCATGGCTGTTAGTGACACAGACCACAGTAGGTTGCCAAATTCTTCCCCACCAATGCAGTCTCGCATTTCAAGACATGCTCAGTTTGGTCCACACAACGCTTTTCAGAGGTCAACTTTTTTTTCTGTGAACAAAACTGCTTTTCTTTCTCTCTCCCTCTCTTTCTTTACTGCAGTTGCTGGCTATCGGATTAACCCTGAAAAGGAAATGGTTCATTGTTTCTTTGTTTGTTTACTGATACTGTTAACCTTATTGAAAGGTCATTACAGGAGTGGTGGGAAAAAAAGGAAAGCAAAAATACCAACAAACCTGTCATCAAGCGCGTTGTAGACGTAACAAGTCATTAAAGAGACTTGAGAATTGTACACAGTGCCCCATTACATTATAGAAGAGAGCAACAAAAATGTACCGACGATTACGTCACTTCCTAATGCGAAATTTGAGCGCAGCAAATAAGCTGTTTCACCTTTTCGATAGATTGAGGCAAAGAAATCGAGCAACACATGTATGCGCTATCACAGAATTTTTTTAAGCATGAAATGCTTTTAGCCCCCGTTGTCGGCAGTGTGGTGACGTCACGCCGAGACCGAGAGCCATCATCCGGGCACTGAAATCCACTCATCCGGGCACTGAAATCCACTCATCCTGGCACTGAAATCCACTTATCCGGGCCCTGAAATCCACTCATCCGGGCACTGAAATCCACTCATCCGGGCACTGAATTCTAGTCATCCGGGCACTGAATTCCAGTCATCCGTTCTCTGAAACGAGAACATCCGGGCACCGTACGAGACTTGACGAGATTTCACGAGACTCTGTAAGCCCTCCTACGCGACCGGCATGCAAGCGCCGGTTGGTCTCGAAAGGAGTCACAAAAAATAACTGCTGCCAGTGCCTTCTCAATGTCATCTTCGAAAAACGTAGCGCGAAACACAAGACACAGGTAAGGTGAAGACAGGACACGAGCGCTTCTCACGACTAAATTTTTATTAGGAAGGATAACAGAATATATACCACAGATATGGAGGCGAAGAGAAAGAAGGAAACAACAAAATAACAACTCAAAAAAACAAGAACAAGACGAGAAGATAAGAGGTCGGCGATGGACGCAGGTACATAGCATTGCAATATAAAACACGTGCACAGTTACTTGACAACCGATTGGAGGTACACAATCTCACTTTTTGTTAAGGCGATCGATGCGTCACTAATACACTCCCCCCCCCCCTTTCGCGATATAGAACGCTTCAATAATCTCCCTTGTACGTTGGTGATATGCCCTGTCAAGAACAGCAGTCTTATCGAAAAGGGGGTGACATTTACAATCCCTGCAATGCTTCGGTAAATTTTCAAGAGCTGTTGGCGTCAAAGAATTTCTGTGTTCAAACAGCCGGACATTTAGACACCGCCCGGTCTGCCCTACATAGAATTTTCCACACGAAAGAGGAATCTTATAAATCACCTCTTTTTTACATGGCACGAACCTTGATTTGTGATTAACATGGCAACGATGATCACTTTTCAATCCCTCTGCTTTCGCTCTGACCACCGCACACAATCCAGATAACTTCACGGGAGCTGAGATTACTGTGCCCACCTCGTAACGATTGGCAACATTTCGTAACCCATGTGAAAAACGATGTACATAGGGCAAAACGACAGGTTTCTTTTTCGCGTCGAATAACATAGCCTTCTTGGCATCCTTGCCCTTGAGCCACAACAGGAGTTTTTCGCAACTAGTGCTAATCAACGAAAGCGGATAACCGGACTTAGTCAATCTATTAACTTGTTCATGAAAACTTGTGGTTATTTTATCATGGCAAGACTTAAGTAAAGCAGAGCGTAAGCATGAGGAGACAATTGCATTTTTTACTACTTTAGAATGCCCGGAGTGAAAATGGAGTAAAGGTTTAGAAGACCTAGGGTGGTAGCCCCAGCAAAGATGCTTATTGCCAGAATGAAGAGATAAGTCAAGAAATTGAAGAGAGTTTTCATTAGGCAATTCGAAAGTGAAAGCCCAGTTCAGCTTACTTGTGCCTTCTCAATGTTTATCAAGATATCAGTCGCTGTGCGTTTGATCATGCACGAAATTATAATTGCCAATTTCTAATAACGCGTGCAAAAAGCACATAAATGCCACGATACACTTCGTTGTCATACGTGAACTCTTAGGGGCTTCGCGCATCGAAGCAAAGCCGCGCAGGCGCACAGGGGCCCGGGGGAGAAGCGCTGCGTTCAAAGGGCAAGGCATCGCGCCGAACGGGTGGTGGCGTTCCTCCCTTCCATTACGGTGTGGTTCGGGTGTCCACTGAGATGGCAGAGAATTAATGCGCGATTTCCTTTCCTCAAAAAACCTTGCGTTCAAATGGCAAGGCATCGCGCTGAACGGGTGGTGGCGTTCCTCCCTTCCTGTACGGTGCGGTTCGGGTGTCCACCGAGATGACATTAGGCCCGTAAACATTTCATGCTTACTCTACTCTCGGTTACGGGAGAGGCAGAGATTTTTTTTAGCAGACGGAGGACTTCCATCGGTCGTCTCGGTCATGGTTCAGAAAGAACTGGCAGATAATTTCGCAGTGGCGAACGGCAGCGGCAATTTCGGCTCGGGCGGTGCACATATACAGATCCGCCGCCACCGATCTGGCTCTCTGATTGCCACCGCACAGGGGTTGCATTGGAGGAGGAGCGAAGAAAGGAATTAAGTTCGAGCCGGCGCTTTGAGAACCGGAGACTCGCAGGAAGAGGGGGGCGGCGTGTACACCCAGCGGCAAACGATGGGGGCAGAAGCGCGCGCAGCAAGCGGACAACACGATAAAGGGAGGAGGGAAGAGATAGCAGCGACTGACTGATGCCGCTGACGCCGATAGTGAGTCAACCCCAGCTGCGGATGAAAGGGGGGCGGAGCTGGTTACGAGGCCGACGCCGACGACAAGGCCGACGACGACGCGAAACCCAGGAACGGACGCCAAAGAGCTGCGCTCTAAAAACATAATCACGCCCACTCAAGAGCATATACACAGTAAAACACTATATAAAGACACGAAACACAATACACGGACTTAACCCAGTCATGTTAGCACACCGCGCTCCCGGAATAAATAAAAGAGCCTAAATTAACCAAAAATGCACTGAGCAAAGAAGATTGAACTACAGAATCGGGAAGCATGTTCCATTCCACCTTTTGTTCTCGAAATATTGTATGATGAAAATAGACAGCCTATACTCGCACGGCTTGTGTTCACGTTATAGGATTGAAATAAAAAACAACACTCACTGTCTATTACGGTTGGCATCTCTTTGTAAAAGGACACTAGTTTATGAATATAGAAGCACACAGCCTTGGTTAGTAAAAACGTGCAGGACAGATTATGGACGACAAATGATAAACAGAATGCTACCACACTTGTAAAATATCTGTTACAGAAACAGTATCACTCCCGAGTTAACTTCAAAAAGAGAACTGAAATTACTGTTCACAGACAACAATCCGTTCATGTGATGGTGTATTTCTCGCATTCTGCATATGTACGCTGTACCCTTCCTTGAGCGACGCTTTTCTGTTCATGCGCATTGTTTTTCTTCGTCTCTTTCCTTTACTTATGTAACGTTCTTGCTTTTTCGGGCTTTTTCCGGCATGTACTTTCGCTTATCACCGGTGTCTCATACAGTTCAAGTAGAATTGTTTTATTTTCCTTGTACAAGCCCATCTGACTTTGTAAACAAAACATTTCTGTATTTTGATTTGTGCTGTTCTTATGCCGCTCTGCCATTATTTTATTTTATTTTTTTCTTCGCCTCTCATCTTTTGTTTCTTGAGTTTTTTGTACTCTGGGGAGCTGGGAACTAGTCAAGCTGAATTTTCAGCTTTTTTTCCCGCACTCCCTCACTTCATGAGTGAAATAAAGAATTTATTTATTTTATTTATTATTCTTTTATTGCTATGGGGAAGAAACTATATTTAAATGAATCGTTACGAGTTACTGGAGGCGGAATATACATGCTATGGCGGTGTCTAGACTCAGAGTTCATTTCAGAGTTCATTTACAATTCATTTCAGAGAAAGGGAGATAGGTCGTCTGGAAGTACGATCGTCTGGCTTGCTACTCTGCTCAGTGGAAGTAGCATGAGACAAGAAACAAGGTCATGATGAGCATCGATGTGGATTGAAGAGAAATGGAAATATACACATTTCACATTAGGAGCATCCTTACTCAGATTCACACGCTGAGGCCTATCTTGCGAAAGAATAGGCAGAACTCGCCTATTTCGTCTGAAGACTATCAAACACTCTCGCCAGACACCCAATACAAGGTCCTCCGAGAGTGGTCTCCTCGCGAAACCCACCAAGGAAGCAGCCAACGCTAATATTTCGCCTGCTCTACAGTATCTGATACCACATGAGCAGTCTGAAAACTACACATGCCCAGTTAAATACAGGTGCCTACACATGGAAACGATGCCTAATATCAGTATATGAAGGAGGCATACAAGGCTGCGCAAAATTCAACGTGGTATGGAAAAGGTTGTGGTTGGTTCCCCGCATATGTCGAGTCTCTAGTACAGCCCTGTGCCTTGCTGTCCCACTCCTCCTGAAGGCAGAAAGAAGGCAGGTGTCGTGTAGTCTTGAGAACAGCGCAACTCTTCTGAGGACATTGTTTTTTCTTCCGAGGCCGCATTTACATTTCTTCCAGTTGCAGTGTCCCAGAATCCACTGAAACACTCTATGGAGGCCTTGTAGTACTTGTAAGGGATCGTTATTGTACGCGGGGTCATCGGAACGCGGCTGGGAGCGCTCAAAGCGAACCGTCTCCTTTCTCGGAACGCGGCCGCTCGCGAACGCGCCAGGAAGTACGGGTGTCCCCCGACCCGCGGTACCGATTCGCGCAAGTACTGGCACGAATTTATATTTGGGTTTGTTTTTATTTGACACGACCGTGCATTTGAGTTTTTGGAAAGGGCGTTTTGCCCTACGGGAGCTGGAGGGCTGGCCAGGCTCTCGATAAACCAATCATGTGAACATCGTAACATGATTGGAAGCCACCAAATGTGGGCCGGGCCTTCAGGTCTTTAAAACCGGGCCCCGGAGCTGGAAGCGGGGTTCTGCGCTAATGTGAGGTGCTACGCATCTTCGGCTACGCCGAGTAGGGGCCTCCCCTAGTATTAGCCAGTTCCGCCTTTTGGTTGTTTGTCTCTTTGCCGTTGTATCTAACTTGTATATTCTGTAAATATTTGTATATAAATCTTCAAGCGTTCGCCTTACCCCTGCGTGCCAATTCATCGCAAGACCGTCTCTGACGGGGCACCCCTGGTGCGAAGATCAAGCTTCAGTCTTGAGAGTTAGACCAACCGTCTCTGGCGGAGCTCCTCTGGTGCAAGGAAGGAAGATAGGGAACCTGTGAAATTTACTGTACTAATACAAAAAATAAAAGAAACAGTGTGGAAGTAATGTGAACGGGGAGTGGGACAATCATTTAAGGCCGACCGGATGGTGCTATGGCAGGAGACAATGCTTGAGGAGAAGATGGAACCTCCTTGTGTGCACTGGCCAGTCTTGTAAATGTTACAGAAAACAACTTACAGATGACAATTAAAATTACTCTATCTGAATTGTAACTTATTACAATGGTCAATTACAGCCCGAGAGAAGTAATCAAATACTGATACGTTATTTGCCTTTCAACTTATATTGCCATCACACAGGGGACAAGTACCTATGGCTTTTCTTTGTTGCGTTGTCACGCGGTTAATTTTCAAAAGTGCTAGTTTCTCAAAGTTGTCACTACTCTTAAGTTTTATTGAGAAGAGTTCAGCTCCTACACTGAACAGTCTCTCAATGAAGGGCAGCGTTGTAATGTACGAACACGTAGCGTGCCATCTCACAGTTGCGTACACATACTGGCCACTGGCACTTCATGCCAGTAGCTTGTACGTGTCTGCCTGCTCATTAAGAGCTGCACCAGCGTGCCGAGTTTGTTTTTTCACTTCATGAGGTCGAACCGGCTCGCCGAGTTTGAATGAAGCTTTTCCTTGAAGATGGCCATGGCCAAAGCATAAAAAAAAAGAAAAATAGATACTGCCACGACTGGGATTCGAACCCGCGGCGGCGCGAACAGATCAGCTTCGCTGGCCACTGCCCGAGAGCCCTACGCTATCTATCGCCGCAGCCCGTCAAGCCTTGTTTTGAACGGCAACACACTGTTGCACTATGCATTGGATGCTGTCATCTTCATCAAGTAATACTAGTGGAATCACGAAGATGATCATGCACTGACGTCAACGACAACAAAGCTCTTAACAGACACGTACAAGCGCAAAAAAACACGGACAGAGAAAGAGACTTGGACAACACGGCCGCTCGTGTTGTGCAAGTCTCATTCTCTGTCCTTGTTTTTTTGCGCTTGTACGTGTCTGCTATGAAGCAAATAACCCAAACGTCTGTGCTCCCAAGAACTTAAGGCGCTCGTGGTTGAGAACTGCTCCTTGTGACCCTGCCTCCCGCCCCACATGCTTTGCTAAAATCTCGTGCTGTACAGAAGGCTTGTGCCACTCCGAGGTGCTCCAGTTTTATTTCACACTAAGCCAGCTCACATTTGAGCTTAGTCTCCACGCTGGCCAGCAACCCCTTCTTTCGCCCTCTCCAACTATCCCTAAGAAGCTGATATCCTCAATGCGCACCGCGTGAAAAAGAAAACATACAACTAGTCCGCACAGGTAAGCGCCACTTACTTGTCTCGGGTCCCCACGGTTTCATAGGACAAGTCACGTATCCCTTCTGCTGAAGCTGCGAGGACGGCAATAAAGTTTCACAGTCCAGCGCATTTACGCTGGCACACACAGAAATAACAGCTGCGGCCAAATGGCAAAGAGTCAATGAGCGAAGGAGATGAATCTTGAAAAAGGCAAACCTTCGTTAGAGCCAACCGGCCATCGATAGGTGCACAGTAGCAAACATGCAACAGTCCTTTCAAGCGCGAAAAAACGACCTCATCGACGCCGCTCCGCGGTCTACTCGCGCGCATTCACCCGCACGCTGTCGCGAAATTCACATCTGAAAATGCCGTATTAGTAATCTAGACCGTCCCACACTTGCGCTGTCGTGCAGCAGCTCTTTCAACAATCTGCAAGGCGTTGACAGAGCGACGACGAACACTTCTATTGGCGGCCGAGTACGAAACAACATCTAGAAATGACAGGCTGGAAAAGGCTGAAGGTAGGGCGGTCTAAACCATGTACTCACAGGAAAATTCACCTAGCTCGCATCTACCAGGACAGCCAGGTCAAACAACAAATGGCCGTTGCAAGCGAAAGAATTGAAAATGCAGACAGCGCATACTCACGTCCTCTGAATAGCACGCCAGGTACCAGCGGCTGAACGTGCTTGGATGAACGGATGGATGATAATGGCTTTACCCTTTGGATCGGGTGGCAGCTTTTGGCCACCTTGCCTATGCTTCCATCATTGTTAATTGACTGTTCTCCTTTTTTCAATTTCGCTCTTAGAATGTCAAGTCTGGATGTCTTTTTCCTCTCCAAATTCACCCCTATTTTGATATCCCCCACCAATCTTCCAACCTCCCCTTCGCCAATGTCATGCCTTTCCCATCCACTCGCCTGTCCTCCCCAACAAATCCCTGCGCTATCTCTATGTAGGTTGCTCTTCCCTCTGGAAGTTCCGGGTGAAGTTCTGCGCACCCTAGAACCAAGTGCTCCATGATCTCCGCTTTCGTTTTAGAAGTTGAACCCAAAATATCCACTTCTTCAAATTTGCACCTATACGTTTTTGTTCTCAGAGTCCCCGTCCTAGCCTCAAAAAGCAATGAACTGCCCCGCGAATTACCAACTAACCGCTTTTTTCATGTCCTGTTCTTGTGTCCTATATATACCTTGCGAAGATTTTTCGTGCATTTTTTTTCCACATCTTTCTTTCTGTCTCCATTACCTGCGCTTTCACGCTAGTGTTTTTGCTGCGCCCCATCACTCACCTAAAAAAACTTCGTTCTTCGTTTTTTGGTTCTAGTTGTCTCTTTTATGTTATTACTTTTCTTGTACGCGTATATATTGTTGTATACGTTTTTTGCACACCTTGTTTCCTCCATTTGGGTTAGTCTCTGATCATATTTCAGTTTGCTGACAGCCGGCCGAACGTCGAACGATGCCCAGCCAATATCTCCCTGGACTCCCTCATTCGATGTGTTCCCATGTGCTCTTAAGCTTAGCCTTCCTACACTTCTTTGTCTGACTTCTATACTTGAGGGTATTTCTGATTTCATGCACAGGACTGCATTTCCAAATGTGAGGCCCAGTACCAGGATTCACTTCCATACCCCTCTAACCGCCTCGTAACTATTATAGTTCCATAGTGTTCTATGCTTCATAATGTCTGAATTACATTTTTCTTTACTCTTCAGAATCCTCCCGTGGTTCTCTATTTCTAGTGGGTCTCCCCTCTCATGATTATATTGCCACCTAGCATTGCCAGGTGGCACATAGCTGACGACGACGAAGTAGGGCTCGCACCGTGAGGAATCTGTCGCCTTTGTTGCCCCTGCCTGCCTCGCATTGTCTGTCTTCGTGCCTGGTATAAAGCCCCCCTTCGTCAACAAGTACGCTACAGTCTGGTGCATGTGCTTGGTAGGCGTTAGCCCATACAAGAGACCCCTCCAGGCAGTCGTCGCGCCAGCCCTGTACCGCTTGAAACCCCGGTACATCGCTTCAGTTGGAGGATCCAGGGACTGCCTTCGCAGGTTGGCCATACCTTGCAGAGTCCGCGGATTCCCAAGACGTTCTGTGGGGAACTTTTTGAGGATATGGAGGACTGGCTCCTTCACTTTGAACGCGTAGCTGCGTTTAACCCATGGGACCACATAGCCAAGCTCCGGAACGTTTACTTCAGCCTCGAGGATGGTGCTCGCGCCTACTTTGAAAACCAAGATGACGTTTCAATCTCGTGGCATGAGTTTCGTCGTCGGGTGCTGGAGGCCTACACCAGTAGAAATCGTCGTGCTCGTGCCCTACAATCCCGCATCCAGCTGCCGAACTTAAGCGTTCAGACGTACTACATCGAGGACATGACGTGCCTCTTTAGGAGAGCTGATCCGGCCATGCCTGAAGAAAAGAAACTCCGGCATTTGATGCGTGATGTCAAATAACAGCTCTTCGCAGGCACCGTTTGCAGCCCACCATCGACCGTCGCAGCATTCCTTGCCGAGGCCACGACGATGGAAAAGGTTCTCCAACAACGTTCTTGGACTTACAACCGGCCCGTGCATGCTGCTGCAGTCACCGAATCCTTTGCCACTGCCGAGAGCCACGCTGATAATTTGCTCGAACTGATTCACACCATCGCGTGGGAAGAGGTCCTCAAATTTTGCAGCCTTTCGCAGTCTGCGCGTGGTTCGATTTCCGCTCTTCTTCGCGTGGAATGCTACAATATTCCATTATCCCTGATTTCTCTGTACTGAATTGGAGTCCTAGCTTGTTTCTCTCCTCACAACAGATGTTAACTAGTTTCTGCAGCCTATTTCGCTTGTCTGCTAGTAGTACAATGTCATCCGCATACATTAGTCCGGCCAGCACTTGGTCTACCTTCTGACTTTCAAGCATACAGCTCACGTCAACTCCTACTCTACTCTTTTCCAATCTCTTTTCTATTTGATTCACGTATACCATGAAAAGTAGGGGTGATAGTGCGCAGTCCTGGCTTAGCCATCTTTTAACTTTAGCTAGCTTTGTAGTTTCGCACTCCCATGTTACTACCACCTCATTGCCTGAATACGAATTGTAGAAAGTCAACAAAATTTCTATCTGCACCATATCCCTTCCGTTGGTCCCAAAGTTGTTCCTGATTCACGTTGTCATATACCCACTTAATGTCTATAAATTCCATCATTAGAGGCCCCCCACTTGCGTCAGCTAACTCTATACACTGAGTTATGACATAGATTGTCCTCCAATCGTCTCCTCATATGTGGTCTGCAGGGTTGCCAGGTCTTCAGGGAATAAAAGCGCCACAAATTTCTGAGAAGTAGCCAAAAAGTCGCCAACTGGGACAAACATTTCGTTTTGCAGAAAAAAATTCGCCAACGCACGAGAAAGCGAGAATTATTGATTTTTTTTACATGGATACGTCTACTGAAGATTTTCTCCAGAAATAACGTTGTATGACTTCTTTTATAATATGGGTTCACTGAAATTACAGTTCTTCAAGTGGATCGTAACTAAAACACCTTCGTACCGGGTGGCCGCTAACAAAAACGACGCTCACTATGGTTGATCGGAATAAAAAAAACACGCCCATTTCAAATACTCACGAAGTAGGTGCCTTCTTGGAAGCGCACACTACAGTCAAGATGATTCAGGAATAGAGACTGGCTGCCTCGAACTGGGTTTGACAAAACTACCACCTTCAAGCGCCGCGAAACGCACAGCTGGTCCGGCTATGAACAGGCATCGCGTACGTGCTATGGCTTAGGCAGAGCAACGGGATGTGGAAGGAGGGGTGCGTAGCAAAGCACAGCTCTCCCTGTAACTTCTTCACCCCACGGGAAGGCCATAAGTGTGAGGGTTTTCAAGTAAAAATAGAGGAACAAGCCAAAAGTTCTTTATATTTCTGGTGCGTGTGTGCACTGCGGACAAAATAGGAATAAAGAAATTATCGCATATCCTTGTGCAAATATATGTCAAAATGCCTAGGTCATTCTGCTGACAGATATAAAATCATTAGGGAGAAACCGCTGACCACAAACAATATTGCCAGGCACATTGTAAACACACATAAGCTAAAGAAATCAGCATTGTCACAACTATGGTCAGGTTTAAGTCCCGTTCTCTTGTCTTGTGTGTGTGTGTGGTTTTTTGGCGCCTTTACTTTTACTATTGTCAGGTGTAGATGCTCTTTACTTTCTCCAACATTTCGCGTGGAACCTTGAACTTAAAGCTGGTGGCGCTCTTTAGACGCAAGCCGAACTTCATCTTCAGGATCGCAAGAAGCAGTTCATTGGACATTCTGTTGCGTAAGTAAGTCAGTCTTGGTAAATGTCGCAACAGAAAACACGCGTTCTGCCTCTGCGTTCGACAGGGGAGGGGGGGGGATGAGCAGCTTCGTAACACCTTCTGCGATGTCTCTCAAGGAATTCTGACCCGATTGGTCCCGATACTTGTGAACTGTACTCCAGAACTCTATGGCAGGCAAGTCTGCATTGACACTCTCAATCTGACGCAGGTACCTGACTTGCTCCTCAATGCGGTGTTCCGAGCAACAGAATAGATGTCGGTCAAATGTTTAGGGGAATCCCCCAAGGTGGAGTAAATTTGTAATAAGGGAGTAATTACTCATTGGCATCCACCCAAGCACAGCCATACGGCTACAAAGGAAAGCTATACAGCTTTCTCAGAAACTTCGTAGTTAAAGAAAAATTCGTCCTGGTCCGGGGTTCGAACCCGGGACCACCGCTACACCGGAGCAGTCGCTCTACCAACTGAGCTAACCGGGACGGCAAGCTTATGCTAAGGCGAGAGCGAATTGATCAATAACTCCACGCTTGGGTGGATGCCAAAGAGTAATTACTCCCTTATTAAGAGAATACATCGCGCGGAAAAATTATCAGTACCTGCATCGCATACGGGCCTAGAACTGACTGAGGACTGATAGCTGTCAGTTTTCGCAGCAGCGACGAAGAGTTCGGGAGGCGCTTCTGCAAGTCGGACGAGCAAGCTTTAATGAAAGCAAAGCATCCCCGTTTCAAGGACTGCTGTTCCTCGGCGGTGAGGTTAATTCCACGGACGTGGTCTAAAAACTGCTCCCCAAATAAGAGTCGTACAGGCCGAAGTAAAAGGATTGGAGGTTTGTTAGATCCAGATCATAAAGTCTACAGTCGTTACACTCTTTTAGCACACACAGAAGCCGCTTGAAGAATCTATGCAGCTCTTCAAAGATTGCTAGTGAATCAACGCCCTCCCCTTGAATGAGCTTGTGTACTCTTCGCAAATCAGCAAGAATCGGTTCCAGAAGCAGAAAGAACGCGCAGCTTCTCTCATCAACGTACATTTCCTTAAGAAGGCGGACACTGTGGAAAAAAAGTTCGCGGCGGATTCTGTAGAGTTTCGCCGCTGTCCTAATGTCTGTTATATATATCTTGGCGCTTTTTCACTTGCAGGCTAGCAAAGGGACACTCAAGGCTTGGAATCCTGTCTCTCTGGAATCGGATGCCCTTGATGTACTCCTCAAAATACCTGCCGGGGAATCTAACTCGCTCGAAAACTGGGCTCATGACCGCCCGAAAGCAAGGGCTATATAGAACAAAACAATAGAATTGTAACCCAATGGTTCTGGTCCCGACCAAAATGTGTGCGACCCCGAGCATGGGAAGAACATTGCGTGGAGAGGTCATAGACACAATCACGTATTGCCCTGAAATAATTTCGTAGCCGATACACACCGTCCATAATCACTGTGCCCACGGAACCAAACGTGGAAAAAATCCTCGCGATGGCTTCTGTAGAGTTTCGCCGCTGTCTTAATCTCAGTTATATCTCTCTTGGTGCCTCACTTGCAGGTTACACAAGGGACACTCGAGGCTAGGCATCCCGTCTCTCCGAAATCGGTTGTCCTTGAAGCGCTCCTCATAATACCTGTCGGGCGATCTTACCCGCTCAAAAACTGGGCCAATGACCGCCCGAAATCGAGGCTTTTATCGACAAACTGAAATTGTTAGCCCCAATGATACTGGTCCCGAGCAACATAGGCGCGACCCCGAGAATGGGAAGAACATGTCGTGGAAGGGTTATAGAGACAACCATGTTTTGCCCTGAAATCATTTCGTACTTATACAGACCATCAATAATCACTGTGCCCATGGAACCAAACGTGTAAAAAATGCTCGCCACGGATTCTGTAGAGTTTCGCCGCTGTCTTAATCTCAGATATATCTCTCTTGGTGCTTCATCACTTGCAGGTTAGAGAAGTGGCACTCGAGGCTAGGAGTCCCGTCTCTCCGGAATCGGCTGCCCTTGAAGCTGTCCTCAAATTGCCGGTTTGATTGTTGAAACTGCGGTTTCTTTTCGTGTTTACCCTGTGTGTCTTTTGTATATCATTCTCATAAGCCCGCCTCCCGAGACGAAAACCAGACACCTCTCGCTCGTTTATGGCCGGCGGCAGCTCCCCTCGGGCGGCGGGACTCTGGCAACCCGAGGGGAGAGGGGACAAAGGTTGAGACGGGCGGAGAGCTGTTCCGTCTAGAGGGGCACTGGAAAAGGGCAGAACGATCGGGGAGCCCCAACGATGAGCATGTAATTTCTCGAGCTCTTGGCCCCCTCCTAACGAACAGTTTGATTGTTTCTTGTCTCTTGCAATAAACGAACTTACGTAAACAATAACGGTCTACAGTGATCAACGAAGAGCTAAATCAGTTTTAGTTTCTACAAGAATTTTTGATGTCGAAACCCGGGAACGGATTACTCAGGAACATTGAGCGGACCCAACGACTCAGCGTAACAACGACAGCGACATGGATGTTCTCAAGAAAAAGAGGAAGGCCGTCAGAAGCAAAACGACGCGACTGACCAAAGAAACGGACGAAATCTTGGCTGCCAAGGAAGCACCCACCATCGAAAAGGTGAGCGTGCTTCTTGAGTGCCTACAAGTGGTCAAACAACAGCACTACGATGTAGACGCAGCAATCGAGCGAAACATCCAAGAAGATGAAGCTGAGGCTGATTTCTAGCAGGTCATCGAGTACAGTGACAAAACGGCTACCTGCATTTGCCGACTGAAACTCAAGAAAGAGCAAACCGAACAAGGAAGCAGAAATCAGGAAACCCGGATTCAGGCTACCGTTGGTAGTGCTTCTGTGGCTCAAAGGATTAAATTACCGAAGCTGGAACTAGCGAAATTCGACGGCAAACGAAAAAACTGGCAGCTATTTGGGAACAATTTGAGGTGGCAGTCCACAAAAACACGGAACTCTCTAACATCGACCGCTTGAATTGCTTGAAGACGCTGCTGACTGGAGAGACCTTGGAGCAATTGCCGGACTGCACGCATCAGGTGATTGCTATAGCGAAGCGTTCGACATCCTGCGACAACAATTCTGAAATCCGGAAGAGTTCATTCAGGATCATAAGCAGGGCCTAATCGATGTGAAACCTGTGTTCTCTGCAAGGAACGTGCGAGCTTTGAGAGGGTTTTACGATGAGATACAGGTTCACATGCCGGGGCTGAAGACGCTGGGTATCGAGGAAGATGGCTACCAGGCGATGCTGTATCCGGTCCTTCTCCGCGCTCTCCCGAAGGAATTGATCTTGGGCTACCATCGTTCATACGGTCAGACCCAAGAGGAAGCGACGTCTGCGGTGGTGAACGATTCTGGGTCAACGACATCGTCGTCGGACACCTCACATTTGACGTCTTTTCGTTCCCTGCTCAGATTCTTCCGCTTCGAGCTTGAGATCCGCGGAAGGACGCTGGAATACAGGCCCGACGACGCACATGGTAAGCCTGCTTCTCATTTTGGTGGGCACAAGGCACGAACGCATCGAGGGAACGCTCACCCTTCTTCGGCTTCAGCGCTGCATGGTGCAGCTAACTGCATCCAATGCGCGTTTTGCGACTCAAAAAATTACGGGGAACTTTAGCGGCTAAAGTGCTGAAAGGCGAAAGCCTGAGTGCTGCATTCTGCTACGCGATTGTTCTTTTCACATTTTGTTGGTGCATTAATTAACTGCCAATTAATGACGCTTAAGCTTCGCCTTTAGGAGTGGAACGCGACAGCGTGTTGCAGCGCTGCCACGGAGTCCATTGAACGCCACCACCCGTCCGGCGCGATGCCTTGCCCTTTGAACGCAACGCTTTTTAAGGAAAGTAAATGGCGCAGTAATTCTCTGTCGTCTCGGTGGACACCTGAGCCGCACTGTACAGGAAGGGAGGAAGTGGAGTGAAAGAAGAAAGAGGGGCCGTAATGAAGAAAATGAAAATTGTATTTAAGGAAAGGAAATTACGCATTAACGTTCTCGCATATCTCAGTAGCACTATATAGTCGAAAATTGTATTTGACGAAAGAAAGTTGCGCAGTAACTGTCTCACATATTTCGGTGGACACCCGTCAAAATTCGCGCGTGGTGACATCACGACAATTTGGACCAATCTGAAAGGCGGACAAATACGCCTTGCTCGTCAGTGTGAACGGCCGGGAGGCAGAGAACAAAGTGTGTGTATTATCAGACAAGCGGCTGCTTATATAAGGACAGGTACAAGCATGAGCATGCGCACTTGGTACCGTAAGGGCACGTGTTAACATGACAGTGCGCATACTTACAGTCAGTAGATTGGTTTTTGAGGAAAGGAAATGTATCTGTCTCGCATATCTCGGTGCACACCTGAACCTCGCCGTAACGGGAAGGGAGGAAGATGTGAGTAAACGAAGACACCGTATTCACTAGACGCACCTTTGTTCATACCAAACCATCGAGCTGGCATAGCGGAGTGGTAGCGTGCTCGACTCGCACTCTGGAGACCGGGGTTCGATTCCCAAGCTCGGCCAATTTCTTACTCGGTTTTGTTTATTTATCTGGTCTGACTAGAAAGGTTAATTGGACTAATTGGTTAAGTAAGCAATTAACTTACCTCAAACTTGGAGCATCACTACACGATCCCTTTAATTGGTTGCATGGTTAGTAGGCAAAGTACAATTGGCCCCGTTTGAAATTCGCGCACTGTTACGTTTCGACCAACTGAAAAGCGTGACATTTCTTGTCGACAGCTCCTGCTTACAACGATGAGGCATTAAAGGCTTCCGCCTTAAAAGACATGAAAGTCAAGAGTGCGAGTTGAAGATGACAGTAAACGAGAGGAAGACAGTTCTCACAGCGAAAGGCGGATGCTTTACTTGCACGAAGCATGGACATTGTTCAAGGCAATGCAGGGGTAAGGTCAATTGCAAGAGATGCAATCGCAGACATGCTACAGCGATGTGCGACCCTGCTATGAACGATGCCGAGAACTCACGGTCGGCGAACGAAAGGGTATAGCCAGTGAGTCTGCATGCCTCAGGAGCAGGAAAGGACCCCACTCACCGCACAGTCCTAATGCCTACCGTTACAACCTTGAACAAAGGGACTAAAGCAAGAAAGGTGTTTCGACTTCTCTTTGATAGCGGCAGTCAGAGAACCTTCATAACAGAAGACTGCTCCAGAAAACTCGGTGCAAATTGCTCGGGACACAGTTACTGCCGGTGGGAGTATTTCGAGGAGGACAGACCAGACGCACATTCAGGCGAGTTGAAGTGTGCCTTCTCTAACGAGACGGCCCAAAAGCGCAGTATAAAATCGAACCGCGGAAACACCTTCCAGATGTGAACAGGTATCATCTGCCCCAACGAATTGATCAGAGAAACACTTCCAGATATGATGCTTCCTTTGGGTGATGATTCAGCTCTTGACGACGGCACACCAATTGATGTGCTGATTGGCTGCGATCAATATTGGGCATGCATCAATGGGAAGGTGAGAAAGCTGCCCAACAGAGTGACTGCCGTCGAGACGGTATTTGGGTGGGCAGTTCAGGGCCAAGTACTGTCCAAATGTCAAGAGACAGTTTGCGCACATGCTATTGTCATGAGAACGAACGTGGCTGATCGAGAAACCCCTCCGATTCTCAAGATGTTCTGGGAGTTGGAAAACACCGGTGTGTCAGACGCATAGACCACAAATTCAGGCTCCCAATCCCTGGAAGATTTTACTAAAAGTATCAAGAAGATCAACGATCGCGATGAAGTAAAGATTCCTTGGAAAGACGATGTGGAAATGTCTGACAACCGCGGCGTAGCAGAGAATCGCCTTCGGCATTTAACGAGGCGGTTTAAGCAAGACCCCGAGTCTCATGACAGATTACGACTCCGAAATGCGGCGTCTAATTGACGAAGGCATAGCAGAGAGGGAAACAGACACACACTGCGACGACTCTCAGAGAGTGTACTACATGCCCCATCAACCTGTATTGCGGCAAAGTAGCATGACTACCAAACTGAGGATAGTTTTTGATGCCTCATCCCACAGTGCGCAGGCAAAATGTCTCAACGACAACCTCGAGTGTGGGCTGAATTTAAACCCTGACCTCGTGCGGTTGCTGCTAAACTTTCGTCGACATTAAGTCACACTCCTCGCTGATGTCGAGGAGGCCTTTCTTCAAATAAGTGTAACGCCAGAGGACCGCGATGCGCTAAGCTTCTTGTGGTTCGTTGAGAGTCCCGTGGAAGGCAGACGACTGCCAGAGGTCGGAAGCAGGGTTGCCGTTGGTGGCTACTTTGCGCCAAACTGGCTACTTTTTGAACCTGTCTGGCGATGAAAATTTTAGATTGGCTCCCTGGCTACTTCCTGGCTACTTTGAACTTTTATTTTGGCGTATTTACTAGCCATTTTTTTAACTTGCAGCATCCTCGCAAGCAGGGCCGGTGCGCATCGAGGCATCCCCACGCATGGCTAGGGTAGATATGTAGTTTTCATGTGCGCGCAGAGCGACGCTGAATAAGGGGACATCTCCAGGGAAAAGATTTCACTAGGCCAAGGAGCCGTGATAGACCGCTGCTTCCAGTTCTTGAGGCAACTGTTGATACAACTCCTGCAGCAGCTTCCAAATGCCTTGCATTTCGGAAGCTGCATGCCATCACACCTGATGACAAAGAAAGCATGAAGGACAGCGAAGGCATACTAAAGCTGCCACTGCATTTTTTATGGATGTTCCTTCATCGAGCTGGAGTCAGAAATGCGGCAACTGCAAACAATAGAGTGACCTTGATCACACATCATGTTTGAGTTTGTGGCACACAGTGGCCGGATCGTACAAACACACTCGCGGCGAATGGCCTTTTCCACACCTGGCTCAATAAGGCACAAAATTTTCTCAATTTTAGTTTCCAACTCTGATGCTGATAAAGTGTTCTCCTGTGATAACTTGGTGAAAAAAGAGAAAGGAGCGCAACAATATGATGCTCCACTGCATTACGGTGATTACGCAAATCAAGTTCGCCCTACGGCTGCAAGGCTCAAACAGCTTGTGTCCTACTGGGTTGTTGTCTTGTGGTTGTGGTTGGCCACGACACTGCTGCTATGCATCCCTACTCACGTATGCCGCTTGTACAGGTGCTGCTGCTGCTTATCCTGGGCCAGCTACCGAGTCGACCCTATTTTGGAAGGGCCGAAAGTGAACATCTGGGAGAGCGGCGCCGTAGCCTATTTTACAGAGCCGTTTGACACCTTCTGCCTCCCCACGGATTGGCCGCATTACCCTTCACCGCTAGTTCTGAAAGCCACTTCGCAGTTCGTCGAGCAACATGGGGCCACGTCACCTATCCGGCTGCTTGAAAAGGGCGTCATTCCTGCTGTCCCTGTTGGCCACGACACTGCTGATATGCATCCCTACTCACGTATGCCGCTTGTACAGGTTAGTTATCTTGAAACTAAGTGTTATCGTGACAATAATGTTTGCCTATTTGCGATGTCGTGGCCACCTGATGTAGTGGATTATGTGAAGTACGTTCGTGCTGCTGCGTCGTACATTTGGCGCCTTTTGGTTCTTGGCGGTGACGTGGAGGTAAACCCAGGCCCTATGACTAAAGCGCAAGAAGACAAGCTTGACGCTGTAGCTTTATCCGTCCAACGTCTTGAGGCGAGCAAGTCAAGCCTTCTTGAATCGATAAATCAAGTCTTGAACCTCCACGTCACCCTTAGGCACGACTTGGAACAGCTGACTAAAAGAGTTAATGAATTAGAATGCAAAATTGAATCTCTACCCTCCAGTCAATCTGTTTCAAATGCAGATATCTCTAAAAAAATTCCAAAGTTGATGATCTGGAAAATCGCTCAAGGCGGTCGAACCTGCTGTTTTTTGGCATCGATGATTCTGATCCATCTGAGCCTTGGGAAGACTCTGAGCGGTATGTTAGAGAATTTTGCACGGATAAACTTGGCATTACTGTCACTTCAGTTGCCAGAGCACACCGCTTAGGGCGTCTTTTGACTGACAAGAAACGTCCTATTATTGCCAAATTTTATAATGATAAAGAAGTCGACTCTGTCATTAGTCTTGGCTACAAACTAAAGAATACCAATTTTAGCATATCACGCGGCTACTCTGAGGCTGTTCGTGATAAGCGCCGTAAACTGTGGCAGTTTTCCAAGACGATAAAGAACGAGGGGTACCGGATTCGTTTGTATTTTAATAAACTTCATGTAAACGACGACGTTTATCTCTGGGACACTACTGGCAACCGGGCTGTGCGTCTAAGTGAGCCTTCTGCCAATTGACAACATTCAAATCATCATGGTGCTTCCGATCGTGCACTGCCAATCTTGCCGGGACCGAAGTATTTAGATAACATTTGCTTCCTATATACTAACATCAGAAGCGTTACAGCGAAAAGTGATGCCCTCTCCTCCCTCATCGATTCCTCTGGAACCTCGTTAATAGCATTAACTGAAACGTGGCTAACCGATTATATCTCAGATGATGACATCCTTTCATGCGAATCATGATTTAAATTTTTTCGGTGCGACCGAAAGAACAGAAGAGGAGGTGGTGTGCTTCTTGCGATTAAGCAAAAGCTGATATCTATACCAATCGTTGCTTCTACTTTTCTGGAGTGTGTATTCGTATCCTTGAAATGTACTACTACGAACATTATTGCTGGTGTGTTGTATCGTCAACCCGACCTGTGTGATGGCTTTGCAGATGAATTTTGTCGCTTACTGGCCGATGTGTGTACGCGCTTTCCAGATTCTGTCCTAATTATGTTTGGCGACTTCAATTTCCCTGGTATCAACTGGGAAACACTATCTGTTCCTCCAAGTGATAAGGATGCGCACGCTTTCCTACAGACTTGTCTTGATTTTCACCTAACTCAGCTCATTACAAAGCCCACGCGATCATCAGGTACCACTGCAAACATTCTCGACTTGATTCTAACCAATAATCCCGATGCTTGTTCTAAAATATTTCACCTTAATGGTCTTTCTGACCATGATATTATTACTGAGTGCATCAATGGCAGAATTATCGAAAGAAAAACTACCACCAAGATAATCAGGTGTTACAGCAGAGCTAATTTTCACCAAATCAACCATGAATTAACCTCTTTTTCTGGGCGGTTCTTGGCTGAATCTTCCTTCCGTTCCATTGAACAGAACTGGATAGTGTTTAAAACTACTCTAATTAACCTCATTACAAAATACGTTCCGGTTATCACAATTAAGTGCAGCAAAAGTGCGCCCTGGTTCAGTGGGCGGCTGCGAAGAGCTAATAATAAGAAAAAACGTTTGTATAGGCAGGCAGTTGCTAACAACCAATTAAAAACATGGGAAAAATACAAACAATGCGATAAAAATTACCAAAAGATGCTTAAAGCTACCCGTCGCCAGTTTTATAGGGGTGTTTTGCCCACCATGCTATCAAATAACCCCCGTAGGTTTTGGAGCGTAATTAACCCTCATTCGCGTGCTGATTCTTTTTTGACAAATTCTAATGGTGACAAGCTGGACGATGTCAATTCTGCTCAGCTCTTCAACAATGCCTTCTCATCTGTTTTCACTCAAGAAGTCAACACTACCTCTCCAGTTCTCGACCCATTTCATGATTATTCTATGCCCCCCAATAGTCACTGGAGAAGATGGTATTCTTTCTTTGTTAAATAATCTTAAAATTACCACAAGCATGGATTCACTGGGCTTTAACAATATAATACTAAAAAACATATCTCACAGTATTTTCCAAGTTTTGTCTGCACTTTTTTCACAGTCTTTATGATCTGGCTCCATCCCTCACGACTGGCGTATAGCCAAAGTAATTCCAATTTTCAAATCTGGCGTCCGCTCTGATCCTCTAAACTATAGACCCATTTCATTCACTTGCACCTTCTCCAAGCTCCTTGAACACGTCCTACACACTCAGATCATTCATTATCTTGAAGATCATAACATCATATTTAAATATCAGCACGGTTTTCGCAAGGGCTTTTCTTGCGACACTCAGCTCGCCGGATTTACTAACGACTTATTACTTCTTTGGATGCAGCAATTCAAGTCGATGCTTTGTTTTTAGATTTTTCGAAGGCATTTGATCGGGTTCCACATCATCGACTACTTCTCAAGCTATCGCATCTTAATATTCACCCTCAGGTACTAGCATGGATTAAAGACTTCCTTTCATCTCGCGTTCCGTTCACTTCTGTTAATGGTTCTAACTCTACATTGGCGCATGTCACATCTTGTGTGCCCCAGGGAAGTGTCCTTGGTCCCCTTCTCTTTCTAATATTTATTAATGATTTACCAAATTGCATTTCTTCACAAATTAGACTGTGTGCTGACGACTATGTTGTGTACCGAACCATTACAAACCACTCTGACCGACAATCTTTACAAACTGACCTCGATTCTATTAACACTTGGTGCCAGCGGTGGCTTATGACCCTCAATCGCTCTAAGACAAAGCTCGTCTCCTTTACTAGAAATTCTTATCGCATCCCAACCACATACTCTCTTAATGGCATAACAGTTGAAACAACTTCCACTTACAAGTATCTACGAGTTTACCTTCAATCAGACTTAACCTGGAACTGTTATATTAACTTCATTCTAGCAGCTGCTAACCGTTCTCATCGCCTTTTAAAACGTAACCTTCGACATGCTCCGGCGCACGTGCGTAAACTTGCTTATATTACACTAATTCGACCTAAAATTGAGTACGCTTCCGCTATATGGGACCCAGATCAAGCCTACATCAAAGATAACATAGAAGCCCTGCAAAGCCCTGCTCGTTTCATTTATTCCGACTACTCACGCTTTACTAGCGTCACGGCGTTAAAAGCTCGTGCTGGTCTTGACAGCCTTTCCCATCGTCGTAAACTCTCCCGATTAACTCTTTTTCACAAAATTTACCATCATCCTTTGCTTCCCGACGATTTCTTTCACTTACCCACAGCAGTGTTTCCACGCCGTGACCATCCTTTCAAGATCAAACGCATCACATGTCACACTTCAAGTTTTGCCAAATCATCCATACCCAAAACCATTATTGATTGGAACCAGCTGCCTTCCACAATCGCAACTGAAACTAACGCGACATCGTTTCATGAACTTTTAAAAAATCAAAGCGATGTGTAGTGTTCTTCTAGTTCTGTTCTGTTCACCGTAATGTGTTTGAGTTTCGCTTTTCGTTCTATTTATTCCGATGTTTTTATTTTTTTTGTTTTTCTGCGTCTTGTTGTTCCGCCACATTTCGATGGTTGCTAACTACCAGTTATTGCTCTTTTCTTGCTTCTTTTTTGCCCTGTTACTCATGTTAAATGTTTTTATATATACAATTTGTAATTTTTACCACCCCCTATGTAATACCCTCGTGAAAGAAGGCCTTTAGGGGTATCTTGAAACAAATAAAATAAAGAGAATGTTACAAAATCACTCGCAAGCTAGATCACACTATCTACGCGCACAGAGCATTTAATAATTCATCTATTTGCAATATACCTGCGCCTTGAAGACCAAGAAATAGGGCTAAAATTTTGTGCTCTTTATTCTGTTTCTTGTGCTGATTTAAAATGCTAACAGTTATTGTTCTTCGATAAAAGTCAGATTCGTAATATCGCTTCTATTCTATTTGGCTGCAAATTTCGCGCCAAGATTGAATGGCATGGCTACTTTTGGCTACTTTCAGCTCAAGTTTTGGCTCCTTTTAAAATGTTCCCAACGGCAACCCTGGTCGGAGGCTTCAGAATGACCAGAATACCCTTTGGAACCACGTCGAGCCCGTTTCTGCTCGCAGCAACGTTTCAGCAGCACCTTGAAACAATGAAAGATGAATCCCCAGTAACGACAGAGGTAATGAAAAGCTGCATTTATGTAGACGACCTGCTTTGCGGCGCACAGGACGAGGAGGAAGCAGCGAAGATGTACGGTGAAGCAAGTCGTATCTTTCGGTCTGTTTCAATGCACCTGCACAAATGGGGTTCGAACAGCACAAAGATGAATGAACTGTTTTGTCAGCAGGCCCCCGATGAAATTCCCCTTGGACAACCGGCCAATGTGCTGAAAGTGCTAGGTTTAAGCTGGAAACCAAGGGAAGACCACCTGACATTTTCTCCAGAATCGGTCATTGAATTTTCAAAGGCGCAAAAGAATACCAAGCGCTTCGTCTTAAAGGTGACCGCGCGGCTCTACGACACACTGGGAGATCGATCGCCGTATACAGTAAGAACGAAAGGGCTGTTTCAGGACATTTGGAAGGGAAATATCGCGTACGATCAGCCACTTCCCGACCATCTCCTGGGGCAGTGGGTCAAGTTGTGCGAAGAATTACGTCTGCTGCACGAGGTCACCTTCCCAACAAGTACGACGCCAACGCCGAAGGGCACCAACAGAGTCGAACCCTGCACGTTGTTCGCAGATGCTAGCCCAAAGGATTACGGCGCCATGGTCTACCTCTGCACCGAATATTCCAAAGAAGAAACAACTTCTGTCTTCGTGCTGTCCAAATGCCGTCTCGCCCCCTTGAAAACGGTCCCCCTAGCAACACTAGAACTATTGGCAGCCTTACTCGCGTCGAGACTCTACCAGTTCGTAAGGTCCAGTCTTGATATGAAGTTTGACAAGGTTTTCCTCGGGATCGACTCGATGATCACGCTGAGCTGGATTAGAGGAAACGCAGCACGGTGGAAGGAATTCTTGAAGAACCACATCACGGATCTTTCAACAAAACACTGAGACCACGACGTGGCGATTTTGTCCCGGGAAATCGAAACCGGCTGACCTCATGACTAGAAGATTGACAAGCACTCAACTGAAGACCAGCGAGCTATGGTGGAACGGGCCGCAGTGGATAAGAGGGTGAGCTGAGGTATGGCCGGTTGAACCCCAACAAGGTGACTTCACTGTTGAAGAACTTGAGCAGAAAAAGAAGGTCGGTGCCTTAAACTCCACCTGTGATAAAGAAGATGAGGTGCTGGATCTTAAAGAATTCATTTCTGTGTGTAGAGTGAATGGAGTAGCAGGTTGGAATTTCCGGTTCGTGAGAAATCTGCGAACTGCTGAGAGGAACTCGGGCCCTTTGACTGCAGCAGAAATCGATCATGCGGAAAATTTTTGGCTCAGAAGAGTTCAGCAGTCAGCATTTTCTGCGGAACTGGAAAGCACAAAGAAAGGAAGCCGCATCCAAAACGACTCCGCCTTGAAAGAATTCGCGCAGTGGACAGACGAAAACGGCCTACTGAGTACTGAAGGGCGAATCTGCTCCACAGAGACGATACTCGAAAAGCGACACCCGATTGTGCTCCCCAAGCATCATCGCTACACAACGCTGCTGGTGCACCAAGCCCATCGACAGATGCTTCACGCAGGCGCAAGAGACGCACTTGTGCAGCTACAAGACAAGTACTGGATTGTGTGGGGGCGTCAACTTGTGAAAAGTGTTGTGAGATCGTGTGTGGTGTGTAAGCGGCACAGTATCTCGCACTTCGACGCAGCAACAGGGCTGCTTCCCCCTGACCGAACGTCCCAAGCGGACCCGTTACAGGTCGTCGGCCTCGACTTTTCCGGTCCCCTGAGGGTGAAGGAGAACAGTCGGACCGTAAAGTCGTACATCGTGCTCTTTACGTGCGCTGTGACGCGGGCCGTGCATCTTGAACTTGTTGCAGACATGAGCACAGAAGGATTCCAACAAGCTTTCAGTCGTTTTGTGTTACGCAGAGTATTGTGCCAAACTATTTACTCCGACAACGCTCTTTCGTTTAAACGAGCGTCAAAAGATATGGGCATTTTGTGGAATCTCCTGCGGCACCCTGAAACTCAGAACCATTTTGCCAATTCTGGCATAGAAAGGAAATTTATAGCGGAGCGCGCACCGTGGTGGGGCGGATTCTACGAGAGGCTGGTCCGTAGCGTGAAAAGCGCGCTGAGAAAAACGATCGGACGCCAGTGCCTAGACGCCATTGAGCTGTCAACAATCGTGGCTGAGGTGGAGGCAGTTATAAATTCTACGCCCCTCACGTGCACATATGAGGACCCTAAAGACGGTGCTCCGCTCACGCCGTCCAGTTTCCTGACGGGAAGACACTTCACTGCTCTTCCTTCGCCTGAAACACGAGCTATCGAAGCGTCCGCCGCTTCTCTCCGGGCGCTCTGGAGGAAGAGAGGGCGAATGCTAAATCTTTTCTGGCAGACATGGCAGCGAGAATACTTGGGGCAACTACGCTCGGTCTTTGCCTCTAAACGACCCAGAGCTGTGACTCCCCGAGTAGGAGAGGTTGTTTTGGTTCGAGAGAATCAACCGCGACTCCTCTGGAAAACTGGAGTCATCGCTGCCGTGTTTCCTGGGCGAGACGGCAGGATTCGTTCTTGTGAGGTCAGGATGCCGCAGGGGAGGACTTTGCGACGCCCTGTTCAGTTACTCTACCCATTAGACTTTTCGGAAACGTAGAATGAGCAAGCTCATTCGGCGGGGCAGTGTTGAAACTACGTTTTCTTTTCATGTTTACTCTGTGTGTCTTTTGCATGTCATTCCCTTATGCCCGCCTCCCGAGACGAGAACCCGACATCTCGCTTGTTTATGGCCGGCGGCGGCTCCCCTCGGGCGGCGGGACTCTGTGAACCCGAGGGGAGAGGGGCCAAAGATTGAGACGGGCGGAGAGCTGTTCCGTCTAGAGGGGCACTGGAAAAGGGTAGAACGATCGGGGAGCCCCAACGATGAGCATGTAATTTTTCGAGCTCTTGCCGCTCTCCTAACGAACAGTGTGATTGTTTCTTGTTTCTTGCAATAAACGAAGTTACATAAACGATAACTGTCTACTGTCATCAACGAAGAGCTAAATCAGTTTTAATTTCTACATTGATAATCTAACTCGTTCGAAAACTGCGCTCATGACCGCCCGAAAGAAAGGGCTGTTTGCAACAAAACAATGGAATTGTAACCTGTTGTGTTCCCTTATTGCTTTTGTGTGTGTGCGCCCCCGCATCCTCCTCCTAACGACCACTCGCATCCTCCTCCTAACGACCACCCGCATCCTCCTCCTGTTTTGGGAAGCCACTCCCTCCCGTGGACGCTTCTCCGCTCCCTCCTTTCTTCGGGCGGCCAGTTCGGCTCCTGCCTCGGTCGACGCTGGTCGCACCCTCATCGGCTTTAAATAAACGAAGTCTTAAAGTACCGTGTGCGTCTTTCGCTGCATTCAACACAGCGACCGGACACGACAGTGGCGACGAGAAAGTGGATTCGACCCGCGCTACGCAACGCTATTGACAAGCCATGGCTACGCGAGGGTTTCCCAATCAGATACCAGAATTCAACGGCTCATCATGGTCATCGTGGGTTGGACGCCTTCAGTTCTACTTTGAAGCTAACAACATCACAGACCCAGCCTTGAAGAGGGCCAACCTGCTGACGCTGTGCGGGGAGCAGACCTACGATACTGTCTGCGCCCTTATTCAGCCAAGCACACCAGCGGCAGTGTCTTACGACGACATCGTAAAAGCGCTGCAAAAGCACTACGACCCAAGGCCATCCGAGGTCTACAGCCGGGCTCGCTTCCAACGACGAGATCAACTGGGAGGAGAAACTGTGAGCGCCTACGTAGCCGCGCTCAAGAAGCTCGCTGCCGACTGCAATTTTGGAACGCTGTCGACAACAGCTACCGGGCAGGAGGGAGACGCAGCTTCTTCTGCTAACACCACCATGCTTCCCTTGGACGTGATGTTACGCGACAGATTTGTGTGCGGACTGAGTGACGAGTCACTGCAGCAGCACCTGTTCGCTGAGAAGGACCTCACATTCAGCAAAGCTTACGACATCGCCGTTCGAGCGGAGAGCGCCGGTCACCAGCAGAGAGGGATTCGCCGGAACACCGAGCCGGTACACCAGACAAGCAACCAGGTGCGCAAGCCTTCTGTCGTTGTAAAATCGGTCAAAAAGGCACAACGCTGCTGGCGGTGTGACGACCAACACAACCCCCAGGGATGTCGATTCCAGTCAGCCACGTGTAATTTTTGCCACAAGCGAGGGCATATCGAAAGAGCATGCATTACGAAACGGAGACTTGCCAAGATAAAGTCACCTTCCCAGCCTAATCACAGCGTCAACGCCTCAGAGAATACGCCGCTATCTGATCTCCATGGAACAACATCAGCAACACCATCTGTGTTGTACGACCTGAACACCATGAATCTCGGCACGCGCCGGAAGATTTTTACAGAAGTAAGCGTACATCACCAGCTGATTAAGTTCGAGGTGGACTCCGGCGCAGCCTGTACTCTGATCAGTGAGGACACGTTCCGAACTTCATGGCCATCTGACGCACCCGCCCTGCAACAAGACGACACGCACCTGCGAACGTGGTCAGGACAGAATCTGCCACTATTGGGCTCTGCCAACGTGCAGGTTAACTACAACGGCCAGACCCATACGCTACCTCTGCTTGTTGTGAAGGGCACAGGATCAAGCCTTCTAGGGAGAAACTGGTTTTCTCCACTAGGCGTGATGATATGCGGCATACACCAGACGCCGAGCCAGAACATGGTTGAGCAACTGCAAGAGAAATACGAAAGAGTATTCTCGGAAGAGATTCCAGGAAACGAAGGGCCCCCGGTCACACTGGAGTTGTTGGACAACGCGCAACCCAAATTTCTGAAGGCCAGGCCGGTGCCGTTTGCTCTCCGAGATTCAGTTGAAAAAGAGTTGGACAAACTGGAGCAGCAAGGTGTCATCGAGCCGACGCAGCATTCAGAATGGGCCACACCACTTGTCGTAGTTCGCAAGAAGAACGGAACCATACGCCTCTGCGGAGACTACCGGAGCACCGTCAATCTTGCGACTAAAGCGTCCTCTTACCCGCTACCGACACCTGAAGAAGTATTCAGTGTACTACGTGGCGCAAGAGTCTTCAGCACATTGGACCTCACCCAGGCGTATCAGCAGCTGAAGGTGGGCGAGTCAACTGCTGAATTATTGGCAATTAACACACTGAAAGGCTTGTACAAAGTCAAGCGACTGCCTTTTGGCGTAGCTGCAGCCCCGGCCATATTTCAAAAATTCATGGAGACAGTGCTTCAGGGCATCCCAGGAGTTTGTGTCTACCTTGACGATGTCATCATCAGTGGCACTTCCACTGAAGAGCATGCAGTGCGCCTAGAGCTCGTTCTCGAAAGGGTAGCAAACGCTAATTTGTGCATAAGCAAATCGAAGTGCTGTTTTGCGGTGCCAGAGGTGCAATTTCTGGGACACCGAATTGATGCGGAAGGCATTCACCCTACCGAGGACAAAGTGCGAGCGATCACAGAAGCACGAGCTCCAACAAACAAGCAGGAGCTACAGGCTTTTCTCGGACTCTTGACGTTCTACGACCGGTTCTTGGAACAAAGAGCTACCGTGGCCAACGACTTATACCAACTCCTTCGGAAAGATGTGACATGGACATGGTCGCCACGCCATCAGCAGTCATTCGATGCCCTGAAAGACCTGATTCGAAGATGTACAGTCCTCCGCCACTACGACGAAAGGAAGCCTCTGCTTTTGGCTTGCGACGCATCACCGTACGGAGTCGGCGCGGTTCTATCGCAAACTGACGAGCAAGGAAGGGAAGCTCCCATCGCCTTCGCCTCACGTACGTTGTCGCAAGCAGAACGCAACTACGCGCAACTTGACAAAGAAGGGCTAGCCATCGTCTACGCGGCGACACATTTTCACCAGTACATTGCCGGCCGGAAGGTGACCTTTATAACCGATCACCGACCGCTATTGGGCATTCTGGGACCACAAAGGCCTATGCCACCAACTTTGTCTCCGCGAATGACACGTTGGTGCATCAAACTCTCAGCGTACGACTACGCTCTGGTCTACCGCAATGGGAGTAAACATCAAAACGCCGATGCGCTAAGCCGTCTGCCACTAGACGCAACTGTTGACGAACCATTTCCACCAGGAGACGTTCTGATGTTCGAAGCACTGCCAGAACCTCCGCTTACAGCAGGCACAGTTGCAGCATCTACGCAGAAGTGCGCAGCTCTCCGGCTAGTTTACACAGCTGTTCAACAAGGCAACGTGCATAAACTCAAAGGGGACAACTTCGACGCTTACCGCAGGCGAGCTACAGAGTTGAGCACCCATCGCGGCTGCATCATATTTGGGTCCCGAGTTGTGATGCCGAGAGAACTACGCGCACAAGCTATGTCTCTCATCCACGCCGGACATCGGGGCATCGTTGCAATGAAAAAGTGTGCCAGAAGCTACATGTGGTGGCCTGGCATTGACAACGACATCGAAACAGTGGTGCGAGAATGCAAGCCTTGCCAGAGCAGCCGGAGCGCCCCGCCGAAAGCTCCTGTCCCAGAATGGGAAAAGCCAGACACACCATGGCACACACTGCACATTGATTTTGCAGGACCAATTGAGGGCTGCACTTTCCTTGTGGTCGTAGATGCCTACACAAAGTGGCTTGAGATAAGGCAAATGGGACAGACGACTTCGGCAGCAGTCATTGACAACCTCCGATCACTATTTGCAACCTTCGGCCTGCCGCGCAAGGTAGTGTCGGACAACGGAACACCGTTTGTGTCTGCGGAGATCCTCAAGTTTTATCGCGACAACGGGATCTCATCAGTTACATCGGCCCCCTACCACCCAGCGACAAACGGACAAGCCGAGCGCTACGTAGCCGAGCTAAAACGCGCCCTTGAAAGAGATCAGACAGGCTCGCTGCAGCGCCGCCTTGCGCGCTTTCTCTTCAAGCAGCACACGACGGTTCAGAGCACAACAGGCGAGACCCCCTCGAAAATGATGTTCGAGCGTGAAATGCGAACCCAGCTCACAGCCATCCTCCCCGAGCCAAAGGCAGAGACGTTCCGGGAAGAAAAAGCAATTCCGCGCTGCGGCACGCTTAATGAGGGGCAGCGCGTCCTCGCCCGACAGTTTCTGAAAAAGCCACGCTGGGAGGAAGCTACAATTGTCAGACGCATAGGCCTGCGCTCTTGGCTCGTCAACATACATGGCACAGTAGCACGCCGACATCTCAACCAGCTGCGTAGATTTACGACGCCGTCTGAGAGCTGTCCGCCAGCGGAGAGAACACGTGCACCATCTTCCCACATAGCCTGGCACCTCTTCCCGGAAGAAGAGACTTCGCCCAGGACAGACCTAGGAGACACAGCGAACAACAGCCAGCCTACAAGTGTTTCTCCCCCGAGCGCACAAAGCCAGCGCGCCTCCACGCGTGAGCGCCGACCCCCTGCACGATACCAGGCAACTTTCTAAGGGGGAAGGAAGTGTTGTGTTCCCTTATTGCTTTTGTGTGTGTGCGCCCCCGCATCCTCCTCCTAACGACCACCCGCATCCTCCTCCTGTTTTGGGAAGCCACTCCCTCCCGTGGACGCTTCTCCGCTCCCTCCTTTCTTCGGGCGGCCAGTTCGGCTCCTGCCTCGGTCGACGCTGGTCGCACCCTCATCGGCTTTAAATAAACGAAGTCTTAAAGTACCGTGTGCGTCTTTCGCTGCATTCAACACAGCGACCGGACACGACATAACCCAATGCTTCTGGTCCCGACCAACATGCGCGCGACCCCGAGCATTGGAAGAACATTGCGTGGAGAGGTTATAGAGACAACCATCTTTTGCCCTGAAATAGTTTTTTAGCCTCTACAGGCTGTCCATAGTGACTCTGCGCACTGAAGCAAACGTGGAAAAAATGCTCGTGACAGATTCTGTAGAGTCCTGCCGCTGTCCTAATCACTGTTATATATATCCTGGCGCTTTCGTACTTGCATATTAGAGAAGGAGCAGTCAAGCCTAGGAATCCCGTCTCTCCGGAATAGGCTGCCCTTGAAGCGCTCCTCAAATCATGGGTTTGGGAATCTAACTCGCACGAAAAGTGGGTCCATGATCGCCCGTAAAAAATGTCTTTATACGAGAAAACTATGAAATTGTTCACCCCAATGTTACTACCCGACCATCATACGCGCGACCCCGAGAATGGGAAGAACATTGCCTGGAGGTTTTATAAAGACAACCATGTTTTGCCCTGAAATAATTTCGTAGCCTATACAGGCCGTCCATATTCCCTGTGCCCGTGGAACCAAACGTGGAAAAAATGCTCGCCAGTGATTGTATAGAGTTTCGCTGCTGTACTAATCTCGTTATATCTATCTTGACTCTTTTTGACTTGCAGAGTAGAGTAGGGGCACTGAAGGCTTGGAATCCTGGCTCTTTGGAATCGGATGCTCTTGAAGCGGTCCTCAAATTGCCGGTTGGAGAATCTAACTCCCTCGAAAACTGGATTCATGACCGCCCGGAAGAGAGGGCTATATAGAACAAAACAATGAAATTGTAACCCAATGGTTCTGGTCCCGACCAACCTGCGCGGGACCGCGAGCATGGGAAGAACATTCCGTGGAGAGGTCGTAGACATAACCATGTTTTGGCCTGAAATACTTTCGTAGCCTATACAAATCTCTGTGCGCCGTGAACCAAACGTGGAAAAAATGCTCGCGACGGATTCTCTAGAGTTTCGATGCTGTCTTAATCTCTCTTATATCTATCTTGGCGCTTTTTGACTTGCTGTATAGAGAAGGAGCACTCAAGGCTAGGGATCCTGTCTGTCCGGAAGCGGCTCCCCTTAAAGCGGCCCTCAAAATACCTGTCGGCTAATATCACCCGCTCGAAAACTGGGCCCATGACCGCCGGAAATAAAGGACTTTTTAGGACAAAATGGAATTGTTCACTCCAATGGTACATGTCGCGATCAACATATGCGCCACATCGAGCATGGGAAGAACATTGTGTGGAGAGGTCAACGACACAACCATGTTGTGCCCTGAAATACATTCGTAGTCTCTGCCGGCCGTCCATACTCCATTTACCTATAGAACCAAACGTGGAAAAAATGATCGCGAGGGATCCTGTACAGTTTCGCCACTGTCCTAATCTCAGTTATATCTCTCTTGGTTCTTTTTCACTTGCAGTTTAGAGAAGAGGCGCTCAAGTTTGGAGACCCCGTCTGTCCGGAATCGGATGCTCTTGAAGCGGTCCTAGAGTTACCGGTTCGGGAATCTATCTCATTTGAAGACTGGGCCCATGACCGCCCGAAATCAGGGGCTTTTTAGGGCAAAATGGAATTGTTCACCCCAATGATATTGGTTGCGACCAATACACGCGCGACTCCGAGCGTGGGAAGAACATAGGGTGGAGAGGTCATAGACACAACCATGTGTGGCCCTGAAATCCTTTCGTAGCCCACAAAGACCGTCCATAATCCCTGTGCCCACGGCACCAAACGTAGAAAAAATGCTCGCGACGGATTCTGTACAGTCCTGCCGCTGTCCTAATCTCATTGATATCTCTCTTGGTACTTTTTCACCCGCAGATTAGAGAAGGCGCCCTCAAGGCTAGGAGTCCCGTCTCTCCGGAATCGGCTCCCCTTGAAGCGGTCCTCAAATTGCCTGTTGGGGAATCTAACTCGCTCGAAAACTGGCACAATGACAGCCCGAAATAAAGGGCTTTTTAGGACAAAATGGAATTCTTCACACCTATGGTGCTATTGCCGACCAACATACGCGCGACCCCGAGCATGAGAGCAACATTGCGTGGAGATGTCATAGACACAACCATGTAATGCCCTTAAATGTTTTCGTAGGCTATACAGGCAGTCCATAATTCCTACGCCCATGGAACCAAACGGGGAAAAAATGCTAGCGATGGATTCTGTAGTTTCGCTGCTGTACTAATCCCTGTTATATCACTGTGGGTTTTTTTGCGCAAAAGACACGACACAAAAGAAACGAGGTAGACAGGACAAGCGCTTGTCCTGTCTACCTCGTTTCTTTTGTGTCGTGTCTTTTGCGCAAAAAAACCCACAATGCTTAGGCACCAACTAGCCTGCAAAAACATACTCGCTGTTATATCTATCTTGGCGCTTTTTGACTTGCAGGTTAGAGTAGGGGCACTCAAGGCTTCGAATCCTGTCTCTCTGGAATCGGATGCCCTTGATGCGGTCCTCAAACTACTGGTTCGAGAATCTAACTCGCTCGAAAACTGGGCCCATGACCGCCAGAAATAAAGGGATTTTTAGGAAAAAACGATGGAATTGTTCACTCCAATGGTACTGGTCCCGATCAACATGCGCGTGACGCCGAGCATGGGAACAACATTGCGTGGAGATGTCATAGACACAACCATGTAATGCCCTTAAATGTTTTCGTAGGCTATACAGGCAGTCCATAATCCCTGTGCGCAATTAACCAAACGTGCAAAAAGGCTCGCGACGGATTCTCTAGAGTTTCGCTGCTATCTTATTCTCTGTTTTATATTTCTTGGCGCTTTTTGACTTGCAGGTTAGAGAAGGGACACTCAAGGCTGGGGATCCCGTCTGTCCGGAATCCGCTGCCCTTGAAGCGCCTGACAAAATGCCTGTCAGGTAATCTCGCCCACTCATAAACTGGGCCCACGAGCGCCCGAAATAAAGGGCTTTTTAGGGCAAAAGACAATTGTTCACCTCAATGGTACTGTTTCCGACCAACATTGGCGCCACCCTGACCATAGGAAGAGCATAGCGTGGAGAGGTCATAGACACAAACATGTTTTGCCCTGAAATATTTTCGTAGCCTGGGCCGTCCATAACCCTTGTGCCCATGGAACCAAACGTAGAAAAAATGCTCGCAACAGATTCTAGAGTTTCCCCGCTGTCCTAATCTCTGTTATATCTATCTAGGCACCTTTCTATCTGTGTTATATCTCTGTTATATCTATTTAGGCACCAAGCGTTGAGAGTAGGCGCTCTCAACGCTTGAAATACTGTCTCTCCAGAATCGTAAGCCCTTGAAGCTATCAGGATTACCAGTTCGGGAATGTAACGCGCTCGAAAACTGAGCCCATGACCGCCCGAAATAAAGGGCTGTTTAGGACAAAACAATGAAATGGTTCACTCCAATGGTACTTGTCATGACCAAAATGCGCGAGTCCCCGAGCGTGGGAAGAACATTATTGCGTGGTGGGGTTATAAAGACATCCATGTTTTGCCCTGAAATAATTTCATAGCCTATACAGACCGTCCAGAATCTCTGTGGCCACAGAATCAAACGTGAAAAAAATGCCCGCGACGGCTTCTGTAGAACTTCGCCACTGTCTTACTCTCAGTTATATCTCTCTTGGTGCTTCATCACTTGCAGGATAGAGAAGCGGCACTCGAGGCTACGGTCCCGTCTCTCCGGAATCGGTTGTCCTTGAAGTGCTCCTCAAAATACCTGCCAGGGAATCTCACCGGCTCGAAACCTGGGCGAATGGCAGCCCGAAATAAAGGGCTTTTTAAGGCAAAAGAGAATTGTTCACCCTAATGATACTGGTCCCGACACACATACGCGTGACCCAGAGCATGGGAATAATATTGCGTGGAGAGGTTACAGACACTACCATGCTTTGCCCTGAAATATTCCGTAGCATTCACAGGCCGTCCATAATCCCTGTGCCTATGGAACCAAACGTTCAAATGATGCTCGCGACGGATTATCTAGAGTTTGGCTGCTGTCTTAATGTCTGTTTCATCCATCTTGGCGCTTTTTGACTTGCAGGTTAGAGAAGGGGCATTCAAGGCAAGGGCCCCGTCTCTGTGGAATCGGCAGCCCTTTTAGCGCTCCTCAAAATCCCTGTAGGGTATTCTAACTTACACGAAAACTGGGCTCATGACCACCCGAAATAAAGGGCTTTTTACGGCAAAAAATGTTCACCCCAATTGTACTGTTCCCGACCAACATGCGCGCCACCCCGAGCATGGGAAGAGCATAGCGTCGAGAGGTCATAGACACAACCATGTTTTTCCCTGAAATATTATTGTACCGTATACAGGCCGTCCATAATCCCTGTGCTCATGGAAACAAACGTGGAAAAAATAATCGCGACGGATTCTGTAAAGTTTCGCCGCTGTCCTAATCTATCTTATATCTCTTTTGGTGCTTTTTCACTCGCAGGCTAGAGAAGAGGCACTCAAGGCTAGGACCCCGCCTCTCCGGAATCGTCTGCCCTTGAAGCGGTCCTCAAATTTCCGGTTAGGGAATCTAACTCGCTCGAAAACTGGGCTCATGACCGCCCGAAAGAAAGGGCTATTTAGAACAAAATAGTAGAATTGTACCCAAGGGGTTCTGGTCCCGACCAACATTCGCGCGACCCCGAGCATGGGAAGAACATTGCGTAGAGAGGTTATATCGACAACCATGTTCAAGTGGCACGTTATTATCATCTTCGATGAGATGCAAGTCCGTAAAAGTAAGGCTGTCAACTCAAAGACAATGAACTATGTCGGTCTGGGATCAGAGACGGCAAATAGTGGCGACCTTGCAGACCATGCTCTTGTTTTTAAGTTCTGCCCTTTTGGTGAAAGTTATGCTCAGCCAATAGGTGTTTTTGCAGCAAAAGGTGTCACGAGGGGTACTATTTTTGCGCAGTTGCTCCTTCAGGCAATTTTACTTATGGAGGAAGCTGCAGAAAAAATTCATGGGTTTGTTTGTGATGGAGCTTCGAAACGTTGGATTAGGTGGGAGGACTATAGAGCTGTTTATAAAGAAGACCAAGCGAATGTTGCAGCTTTGAAGGTGTGTCCAAAAATTCCACATTTCCATTTCCACATTTATCCGAACAACGTATCAGAATCACGCTTGATGAAGCACTGCAAATTTTTAAACTGCTTGAGCGCACCGATACACCCTCACACACCGGTACACAAAATGGAGCTGCAACACCCTTGCAGCATTGCAGTGTGTACGGGCGCATTAGAGGCCCACGCGCTTAGCGCATCAGGTAAAAAAAAAGAATTAAAATTAAGTACCCAGGCAGCACAAACCGTTGGCCCAATATTGGGAGTCTGTTGGCTATGTGTGGCCCTATACAGGGCCAATGTTGCCTGCATTGTCCCCATATTGGCACTGCCACAATGTGCCATTTCCAACATTGGCCGTACTTGTTCGATGTTTTCCCCATATTGGCAATGCCTCTTAGTTACACCTCCAACGATGGCCCTACTTGTCCGATGTTTTCCCCATATTGGCAATGCCACCTTGTTACACCTCCAACGATGGCCCTAAATGTCCGCTGTCGTCCCCATATTGGCAGTGCCGCCTCATTACACCTCCAACGATGGCCCTAAATGTCCGCTGTCGTCCCCATATTGGCAGTGCCGCCTCATTACACCCACAACGATGGCCCTACTTGTCCGCTGTTTTCCCTGTATTGGCAGTGGCGCTCCACGACACACCGAGGGATGTCCCTGTGATTATCTGTGGTTATTTCTCTCAATCTGTTTTTTTTTTTAATATTCGGACTTGTTTATTTATTTATTTTTTATGACCAACAACAGCGCTAGCGTCGAACTCTGACGCGAAATTACAATAAAAAGCGCGATGTAATTGATCGCGCGAAAGTGAGCAGAAATCAGATTCATTCACGAAGGTATACGAATTTCGAAAAGCGGCGTCTTTTGTAATTATGGTATGCAAAGAAAAAAAGAAAGAGAGAAAGAGGTGCCACAATCAAGAAAATGAAATTTCGATTCGAGGAATGGTATAATAACGCACTAATTAACGTACTGCCTCGCTTATCTCTCGCATACCTCGCATACCACAGCCCCCGATTATAGGTTGCCGCTTCAAATTCGTGTCTCAAGATATAGGCTCAACTTAACTAATAAGTTTATGCTGCACGAACGCTGAATCGTATGACACAATCCGGAACACAATGCCTCACCCACAGGATGCTCACCCTAGAAAAAACAAATAAATCGCTTTTTCCTCTACTACAATTTAACTAGGTCACAAATTATTGCGTGGCGCATTTGGAGAGAAGAGACGATCTGAGTAAAACGGGATTTTGGTTTTATCGCAAATAAACAATTGACGTGAGCAACTTGCTGCACATTTACTGCGTGAAGAAGCAGCAGACGGGAAAGAAAATCTAGATGTATGTTAAATTAAAAAAAAAATAAGCGAACAAACGGCTCTGCTTCCTGAAGCCGCGAAGCTAAGGTGCCTAGGTTTTTTTAATGTCGCAAATTGTTTTGTTATTCTGCTGTGCTTTTTGGGTATTCTATAACGACGGCTCTAGCATACGTTTTTGCTTTAAATTATCACGCTTATCAAATTAAAGATCGGAACTTTTTCCCGGTCGCATTTCCACTAGTTTTTTTTGCATTTTCTTTGTGCGTATCCTTAATACCAATGAGCCATAACAGGTGCATTGCTGAGTAGCGCGCCGCGTCATTTCGATCTAGCGCAGACACGCACGAGTGGGCCGCATGACTATGGCTTAGACCGACCTGCCTACACTGGTGTGTATAAAATGTAGGGTATTCGTCGCTCTAGAAGTGAATCATCGGATTATATTGATGAATGGTGTTGCTTGGACGTATGTCATCCTACTTTGTCCGCCACAAGTATCATATATGAAACACTTAAAGAACACGCATTGTTCCCTCTAATTTTATTTATTATTTTATATTTCCGGTATTTTCATAGTAACACATTTATCTCAGCTTCAACCAAAGAGGCACACGACCACAGAGATTACGCTAATGTTTGGAGCCGTTTTGACGAAATTCATGCCCAAGCTCCACGTTTCCACTTCCAACATCTCCGCATTGCCGTTTCCTTGCCGGTTTTCACGTGCTCAACTGCCTATGGCGCATCCTCCGGACATTCCGGAATTCTTTCACTCATTTCACCCCCCCCCTTTCTCCACCCCCTTTTTGAAGTCCCATACAGCCGCCTTTTGCCGGGCCGAGCCTCTTTGTTGGAAGAGCGCTGGCCCTCACCATGCTAGGAGTTATTTTTTTCTTTGTGATTTTAGGTACACTGACCTTCTCTAACCCGTTTTCCCCTCGCGCCCAACTAAGCGCACGCCGCTCATCCACCCTCCCTAGATTTTATTCTACCCCTCTTCCAGCTACAGTTTCTCTTGCTGCAGCAAATTCTCCGAAAAATATAACAAACCTGTCCCACCGTCGTCTCCTCCTTTCCCGTACACTCACCCAACGAGTATCGCCTGTAGCTAGCAAGGCGGCGAAAAGCCACACAACCAGCGTACCGACGAAGCATGCGCGCTCAAGCTGACGCCGTTCGTTGTCGAGAATCCACACCCGATACGATTTGACAATTATGACGGAATTCAGTAGCCTGGCCTGCAAGATTCTATTTGTGAGTACCACCATACTTTTATATTGAAATGTGTTCGGAAATGAATATGGTTCTTGGCATAATTGCCGCTTTGAATCAGCGCCGACCTTTTTTTTTCTCCGGCAGGAAAAGAGAAAGCGACAAAGCACTGGCGCCAACTTCTGTATCAAGGGATCTGCTTCGAGTATCAAGGGGTAAAAACTTGGAATAAAATCCCCTCTGCAGTCTTTGCAACGTCTAATCCTTATATTTCACTGAAGACCTTTTTTCTGTCACAAATAATTACCTGATTTACAATGCAAATCGCTTTGTGATTGTTTCTTATTATTCTCTGTAGTGTCTATGTTGGGTTTGCCATTTATATGTCATTGAATAATCACTTCTAACGCAACTGCGTTTATTTTGTATAAAGAATGCTGTTCCTGCCTTCATGTTTTTTTTTTGTTTTTTTTTGCACACTCTTTTATTTTTTTTTGTAGTGAGCCCTCTTGTGTTTCTGTAATTTGAACGCTCTTGCTTGTACGCTTTGCATTTTTCCACCATTCTTATGTGTATTATTTTGGCATGCATATAGAGAGCATTTGTCCTCACTAATATCTTTGCTTTTATTGCATGGATCCATAACTAGCCTTTGGCTAAGGATCCAGACAGTGATGTTATGTACTGTGCTGAAGAAATGATAATAAAAAGAATTGAATTGAATTGAATTGAATGCCAACTTTCACAGCGAAATGTCTAGCGCAAAGGCATGCACAAAATGGTGGGAACTTTATTTTTCAGCTTTGATAAAATTGATTTACCGAACGTTGACTATCTCTTCAATCACCGTGGCGGAGTGTTGTGTGGCCCGACTCATGTTGCGTTCATTACGACATCGGTCGTCTATCGTTCGTGCAAGATGAGTACCAGAAGCGCTTATTCTTCCACTGCAGCAGTTTTCTGGCCGCGTGTAATATTCCCGTGCCGGGTGCCTTTGTCTTGGCCAGTTGCAGGCGTACGAGAAAAAGCGGAATTCCTGGTCAAAGCGAACTTTATCTATGTTGTCTCGGAATTAATCCCCCATGGACTATCGGAAGAGTGATTTCGTGTGGTTTTCAAGTAAGATTTCCGTCTGCCCCGTTACATGCATGCCAAGCGGCATCGATAATCTGCTTACTTAAAAAAAAAGTGTATTCGGTCTCCTGCGTTCAGCGCATTTCGCAAAACTGTACAAGCCGTCTTTGCATGGAATATTATAGTTCATAGCGAAAAAAAAATGTGCCCGTCACCAGCCAGCCACATCCTCCCATCGGCGACCCTGGCGTCGGCACCGGCTTCAACTGCGAGCGTCGCCAAGACCACGCAGCAACCGGTGAGCGAGGCCACAAGCGCCGACGACCCCGAAAATATGGACTTTTCCCGACCAGACTTCAAACGTGCCCACCCCCAATCATCGGAATCTGAAGGGACAGTTAACGAACGTTGTAGTATAAGAGTGCCGCGCGCGTCAAGCGCCGCCCATGGCAGCGCTCTTTAGGTTGTATGTTATGCCGTCGGTGCTCTTGGCAGTCATGACGGTTGTGCATCTCCTTTCCCTGAATGTTCGGGGATTTCAATCCGTAGACAGACAGAGAGAGGTGATGCGCTTTGCCAGGGCTAGGGGCGTCGACATCCTGTTTTTACAGGAATGCAACTTCCGTACTTCAATTGATGTGCTGAATTTCACCACCCGGTTTTCTGTTTTTGCTTATTTTTCGTTGACTGATTTTCATATGTGCGGTGTTGGTGTCGTTTTTGTAAACCCCTGCCTGCGCGCGGGTGCTCATTGCACTTTCGGGCTGGACGGCCGCACTCTTGCGGTCGACTTCACACTAAACCAGCGGCGGGTACGTGCGTTGGTTGTATATGCGCCAGCACGGCAGACTAGTAGTTCTGTTTTTTTTGAGCGCCTCGAC